>NW_017308483.1:50682-74232 GCF_000935625.1 Nanorana parkeri | reverse complement strand
CCCCCCCCTCCCCACCTTCCGTTCCTCACTGGTCAACATGCAATTAAAACGTTTCAATCAAACCATTCTATATTATAGAAATACCGTACAAGTTTTGAGTCCCAGTGAGGTCATTACTGTGTCTACTGCTCTTAGCCCGGAGTCTGGTGGGTCGGGCCGGTAGGCTCCTCTATACGGCACATCATTTGGTCTTGGATCTTTATGTACGCAAGAACACATCCAAGGAATGAACTCGGGGGAGTAGCCCCTGCACTGGAAAGTGTTCCAGGACCTGTGTCACGGGCGGAGGACACCAGATGATGAACTCCTAAATTCCGCCGGCAGGTATCAATGTGATGGCCGCGCATGCGCAATGACATCACGCGAGGTGTCACCTGGTATCTGCTCCGGGTGACACCCGGCCTCAGGATGCCCATGACTGTTCTATGCCTTTCCTCCCCTAAAACTTGCTTCTCTCCTGCTGCACAGGATCAAAATAGAGGGCATTCCATTGATCCTCTTTGCTCTGGTCTGGCCGCGGTGGATGTGGTATGCTGACCTAGTAAGACTGCTGGTAGACGCTCGGTGGGATTTGCCAGATCATCAGGATCTTCTGTCTCGAGGACTGATTTACCACCCTGCTGCTGTTAGGCCCAGATTTTGAGAGACAGCCATACATACGAATTTTCGATTCCTATAATGCTAAAACCTAGGAAGGATACTTCCCACAAGGTCCATCATTGGACGTGGAAGGCATACGTTCCTTAGTGTGAGCCTCAGGGTTTATGCCGAGGAGTTCCTTGGTGGGACAAATCCTCTCCTTCCTGTAGCTGGGTCTGGACCAGTATTTGGCTCTCGGTACTCAATGGTCACAGTTCTGTCCTTTCAGTTTTGTTTTAAAGACGGTTGGGCTCTCACTCTTTCAAGAAGACCATGGTCTCCCGTGTAGCTTTCCCTGTGACTCTGTGAGATCTGAATCTTGTTCTCTATGCACTTCAGGAACAGTTTACTGAATCCATCAGAGACATTCCCCCTCCTCTACTCTTCCACACACAGTGGTATATCTTGTCATCACGTCTGTGAGGCAAGTATGTGAACTGAGGGCCCTATCCTGCAAGGAACCCTTCCTGGTTTTTGGGACAAAGCGCTGTTAAGGCCTAAGAGTTCCTTCTTACCTACGGTTGTTTCTGCTTTTTACCTAAAGCAGGAAATCGTTCGCCTTCCCTCTGTCTGGCTCTAGTTTATCCAATGGAAATGTCCCTCCATTTTCTGGGTGTGGTTCGGGCTGTGAGATAGGTACTGCATCTTTCAAATCTGATTCTTTTATTTTTACCATTTTGGATAGACCCTGAATGGGTGCTTTAGCGTCTCGTTCTGCCAATTCTAGGTGGCTCAGGCAGACCATCATCCAAGCTTATGGTCCCAAGGATTGGTTTCCACCTTTCCCTGTGAGTGTTTTGTACATTCCACTAGATCCGTGAGTGCTTCATGGAGTTTTTTGTATCAAGCTGATTTGCCTGGATGTCACCTGGTCGTCTGTTAAGAGGTTCTACGAGTGGACGTTGAGGCCTCACCTGATGCCAGCTTAAAGGTCCTTCAGGTGGCTCTTTAAGCTATAGACAATCCCCCCGTTCCTGTTCTTGTTTTTTTTAGGCCTAGTGGCATGTGTTTGCAGTGTTGCTTCACTTAGTTCAGATGGACTACTTTGGGACGTCCAGAAGGTGAAAGACCTCATGTGTCTCTCAATAGACAAGAGGGAAAATAGGATTTTTAAATCTTATATAAACCTTTGAACCCCACACATGTTCATTACCATACACCAGATGGGACGGAGAAGCACATGGAAACGAAAATGACTCTAGGTAATTGAATGCTTTTCATGGGACACATGGGAAGGAAGTTCTGAACAACAAGGTTTATTGGTTCACAAAGATGAAGAGGTACCAAAGGTTCTTTAAATCTCAGCTAAGGTATAAACTGCTGCATCTACCCATAGTGTGTCAAAAGGATGTTGTATAAGGACCAACTGGTTGCCCTGGATATTTTTTGGAGGAACTCTAGCTTATTCTACCACAGACAAATAGATGGCTCCTATGGATCTGAGTGATTACTTGAGGAGGCAAGCACTTCTGGCTCCTAGCCACATCAGGTATATTACCAATGCCAATTCCTTTGTGATGTCTCCATCTCCACCCCTTGCTTAGCCATTTATGAAACCCAGATCTGTAATGATCTTGTAGCTGTGCTTTATCAATGGCTAAGCAGCAGGAGGGGGCACAGGCACAACTTAGGAATTAATATTGGTATTAGACCCAGTTTGGATGCAGACTGGAGCCCTTAGTACTGCTACCTCTCTACATTCCAGCAGCAGCACTCACAGTCTTCTTCATCTTCACCCTTGACAACAATCAGGCCTTTACCATGGAAAACACACAAAATCACTTCCAGCATCTGATTTAGAATAGAACAATATAAATTGTAAGGGTATTCAGACGTAACTACCTGATCCTCCTGAAGGATCTCCTAATGTTTCTGAGGGATCTCCTGATGTTCCTGAGGGATCTCTTGATGTTTCTGAAGGATCTTCTGATGTCTCTGATGGATCTCCTGATGTGTTTGAAGGATATCTTGATGTTGCTGAGGGATCTCCTGATGCATCTAAAGGATCTCCTGATGTTGCAGAACGATCTCTTGATGTTTTTGAAGGATCTCCTGATGTTTTTGAAGGATCTTCTGATGGATCTGCTGATGTGTTTGAAGGATCTCCTGATGTTGCTGAGGAATCTCCTGATGTTGCTGAAGGATCTCCTGATGTTTCTGAGGGATCTCCTGGTGTTCCTGAGGGATATCCTGATGTTTTTGAAGGATCTTATGATGTCTCTGATGGATCTCCTGATGTGTTTGAAGGATATCTTGATGTTGCTGAGGAATCTCCTGATGTTGTAGAACGATCTCTTGATGTTTTTGAAGGATCTTCTGATGGATCTCCTGATGTGTTTGAAGGATCTCCTGATGTTGCTGAGGGATCTCCAGATGTTGCTGAGGGATCTCCAGATGTTGCTGAAGGATCTCCTGATGTTTCTGAGGGATCTCCTGATGTTCGCAAATATATGTGAAGTCACACAGGCACGTGGAAGCAGCTCTAAATTATGGATCTACACCACTATCTCAAGCTGTAGTAGTAGTATGTTTCAAATTCACTGTCTCTAACCGCCTCCTACATACATCTGCAGTCTCTGTCCATCTTTCTCAGCATGCCTGGAGTTGGTTAGGGTCTCCTCCATCACGGCCACAATCTTCAACCGCCTCTTTGAGCAGAGGAGCATTCGAAAAGGAGGCATTGTAAAAGTTATTAGAACCTTTTCATTAAATATAATGTGCAGGACTTTGATTATGTCAAGAGCTGCACCTCAGGCGCTCTATATCTAAGAGGCTTTATGAAAAATATGGCCCCAGTGCCATCATCCCCATCCCCAGCGAGGCTCACCATCTAATGTTCTACACATCAGAGGACTTGCAGAAAGTTAATGATTTGTTGGGTGACATGATCCCATCCCACCCCCCTCCCTCCAGTACACAGAAAGTCCTGGGACCCCCTTCTCTTATAATAATAAGACATTATTACCTCCTCCTCACTGGGCACGCACACACACACACACCTACCAGGAGGATTGTAATACTGTTAGGGCTTATTTCTTCCTTAGGCCACAACAAAATGGCCATCATTTTCAGCAATGGCAGCTCTAAATACACATTAGCCCAAACAAGGTTTAATATATTTATTATTATAAGTCACTATTGTAGGAATATTAGGAATTGTGTTGTTATTGGCACTATTACCATGTTTGAACTACAAAAAAAAAATCTACCCCTCTCTCAAAGGGATCAATGTTTGATAGAGGTTTGATCTCTAGCGGTTGCTCTGAGCGCAGAAGCACGGTGGGCGGGGTTTGCCTTAAAAGGTAGTGCCAGACCCCCTGCTCTGCGGCGCCAGTGTTCGAGCCACGCCCGTCGTCCAGCTGTGTCTCGTTGCTATGGTCCCGCGCACGCGCAGAGGGAATCGGCTTTAACACCGTGGAACCTGTGATGTATCGAAAGTGCGAACTTATCGAGTTATGGGACCGAATGACTTCCGGTTTCCTCAGAACTACGATGTTTGCACACAAAACATGTTGTACACGAGCGGCATCTAAGGCATTGCCCTATACACATAGAGCACAGTAATAAAGTAATAAAATGATGTAGGATGACAGTAAGCCAGCACGTTCTTTATCTCTGGTGCCCCACTCAATATGGCCGCCGCTTGAGTGGGGCACCGGAGATAAAGAACGTGCTTGCTTACTGTCACCCTAGATCATTTTATTACTTTATTGCTGTGGTCTATGTGTATAGCGCAATGCCGTGGATGGCGCTCGTGCACAACATGTTTTGTGTGCAAACCTCGTAGTTCTGAGGAAACCGGAAATCATGCGGTCCCACAACTCGATAGGTTCGTACTTTCGATCGATCACCGGCAGCCATTTTGTTGTAGCCCAGAGGAAGAGGGAGAAGTAGTTCCAGAATCCTCCTGGAGGGGGTGTTATCTTGGAGTGTGTGTGCCCAGTGAGGAGGAGGTAATAATGTCTTCTTATAATGAGAGGAAGAAGAGAAAAGGGGGTCCCAGTACTGCCTGTGGATTGGATGGGGGGGGGATCATGTCATCTCAACCAACCATCATCTTCCTGCAAGTCCTCTGATGTGTACATCTGATTCATAACATAGGTGACATTTGATCATTGTAACCCTTGATGAAATTGGGGGTCTGGCACAGCCTGGGTTGCTTGACTACACATGTGTGCTCAGCTGTACATAGCAAATCAGCTGCCGGGTTGGGTTGGGAATTTGTCGGGATTCAAAGTTCTGTTCATAGAGAGAAAAATCCATCTGCAAATTTCAAACTTTCCAGGTGACTTCTCCAGAATAGTCACCTCTTCTGGGTCAGATCAAGTTTGAAAAGTCACCTCTTCCGGGTCAGATCAGGTTTGAATAGTCACTTCTTCTGGGTCAGATCTGTCTTGAATAGTCACCTCTTCCGGGTCAAATCTGGCTTTAATAGTCACCTCTTCTGGGTCAGATCTGGCTTGAATAGTCACCTCTTCGGGGTTCAGATCTGGCTTGAATAGTCACCTCTTCCGGGTCAAATCTGTCTTGAATAGTCACCTCTTCCGGGTCAAATCTGGCTTTAATAGTCACCTCTTCTGGGTCAGATCTGGCTTGAATAGTCACCTCTTCGGGGTTCAGATCTGTCTTGAATAGTCACCTCTTCCGGGTCAAATCTGGCTTTAATAGTCACCTCTTCGGGGTTCAGATCTGGCTTGAATAGTCACCTCTTCCAGGTCAGATCTGGCTTGAATAGTCACCTCTTCCAGGTCAGATCAGGTTTGAATAGTCACCTCTTCTGGGTAAGATCTGGCTTGAATAGTCACCTCTTCCGGGTCAGATCAGGTTTGAATAGTCACGTCTTCTGGGTCAGATATGGCTTTAATATTCACCTCCTCCCGGTCAGGTATGGCTTTAGTCACCTCTTCCGGGTCAGATATGGCTTGAATATTCACCTCTTCCGGGTAAGAACTGTCTTGAATAGTCACCTCTTCCGGGTAAGACCTGTCTTGAATAGTCACCTCTTCGGGGTCAGATCTGGCTTGAATAGTCACCTCTTCGGGGTCAGATCTGGCTTATATAGTCACCTCTTCCAGGCCAGATCTGGCTTGAATAGTCACCTGTTCGGGGTCAGATCAGGTTTGAATAGTCACCTCTTCCAGGTTAGATCTGGCTTGAATGGTCACCTCTTCCGGGTCAGATCTGGCTTGAATAGTCACTTCTTCCAGGTCAGATCTGGCTTGAATTGTCGCCTCTTCTTGGTCAGATCTGGCTTGAATAGTCACTTCTTCCAGGTCAGATCTGGCTTGAATAGTCACCACTCCCGGGTCAGATATGGCTTGAACAGCCAGTTGATTGAACTCTCTTTGGCCGTCACCTATTATGTAAACCATAACGACGGTGTCATGGTTCTTGTAGGTTCCCTTGGGGATTGTTCCTAGGAATAGATGGAACATATACTCTGGAAGCAGGGGGATACGGTGGGCTGAGCTTGCAGTGATAACCAGGACAAGGACATAAGGGGGTATTCTCCGACATGGACAAACCAGTAAGAAAATCTGATACAGGTTCTTATCATTCCCTGTTCTACCACAAAGGGGTGTTTTAACTTTTGTTTGTGACTTTGTTGGCTCTAACCCTTCCCCTCTCTATCCGAAACTAAAAAACGTTTTAGCTGAAGCCCCTCTCTAATGTGTTTGGTCATGGTGTTCAGTGTTGAGCTGTTAAGGTCAACACTTTAGTACACTTGTACAAAACGAGCGGCGGCTTTCCCGCTCTGCTTGCCCAAAGCCGGGCTAAATGTAGAAAGCAACTACCCGCCCGGGGCCCGGAACTGCATGTCCCAGGCATCGGGAGAGAGGAATTCCACACCCCTGCTGCCCCTCTACTCCCTGCTGCCCCAAGGCTGGGCCTTTGTTGGCCTTGTGGCAAATCCGGCCCTGAATCCAACAAAGCGATGAGGTTCTAGGGTAGACATTTCTCTTCCAAACAACGCGAAAAGGTCCAAATAGGAGCAGCAAGTAATGCAAACGGCCAATGTCTACCTACAACCAAGTTACCAAACCTCTATAGAAGATACACAGTTGTTGTGCTATTTTCTTAAGATCACAATGCAAAGAGACCTTGTCAGCTTGCCCATTCAGGTTGCCCAAAGAGTCTTTTCCTAGCTCACCTTTGACCCAGTTATTTCAACCTTTCCTGCACTCCCCAATTGGTCTATCAGAGCCACAGCAAATAACCAGTGTTTCCAGATAGGGGCAACATATGACCTCCTCCCAGCATGCAGTAGTCAGGCCTGAGTGGCCTATGGCCCCAAACATTGTCACACAAGAGAGAGGCTGACATCTTCATCTCTGTGTGAGCACCAATACCATCCAACATGGAGCATACTCAGACTTTGACGCCGAGATGAACAGAGTGGCAGGGAAGCTTAGCAAACATGAGGGATGGAGGGCGGGTCAGTAAGATATCGTGTCACTTTGTCATTGACAGCAGAGTCTCCGTAGAACAAATCTGATTGTCTACAAGTAAGATAAGTCATGATTGGAGCTATTCCTTGAAGATCGAAAGTATTGAGTTGTAAGTGATTTGTATAGAGCTAAGATGAACTCATAGTCGCTTCATTCAAAATGTTTACTTTGATCTTTTTTTATTTATTGCAGCTTGATCTTTATAGATTGAGGTTTTCCCACTAACTGGCTCAGAAATAAACTGGAGTGGTTATATTAAGAAGGACGTCATGACGGAGAACCGGCCGCCCCTCACATCACCGGGTAAGAGGAGACTTTCATTTCTTGAGTATTGAGGATCCCCCTAGATACACACATCCTCTGATATAAAGACATAGAAACAATGTATTCAGTCAGTGTGTGTGTTTCCTACAGATGGATCCAGGAACAGAAATACCCCAGAGAGATGTCCAGGTCCTCGTTATTCCAAGAACCATAGAGAGGATGATCGCAAGTTCTCTCGCCGCTGTAAGGTAGATGAAACTAAGGAAACAGTGGCCCTACACTATAGGAGTGTATAGTCAGGGAGGGTTATTGGATTGAATACAGTGATACAATTAAACTTACGTTTGTATGTTGTTATTATGAAGGGTAAGAATCGGATTACTGTTCAAGTTGAAGTGAAAGAAGAAGGAGAGCCATATGTGTGGGGTGATGAGCCATGTAAGGAGGAGGACGTCCCTCCAGAGATCAGCCCAGGTGAGTAATAAACACTGAATCCAGAGAAGAGTCTCAGATTCTCCTTTTTCAGTCACTACAACAATCTCTTCTTCTCCCCCCTCCTCTGTAATGGGGGGACGGAATGTGTTTAGTGGGGGGAGTCAGGAGCCATCAGCCTCTATTAGACTCCGGCTCTCCTCCTCACATCATATCATTGTGTGTGACCAGATTCTCCTTGTTCAGTCGCTACAGCAATCTCTTCTTCTCCCCCCTCCTCTGTCAGTAGACAGTAATGGGGGGACGGAATGTGTTTAGTGGGGGGAGTCAGGAGCCATCAGCCTCTATTAGACTCCGGCTCTCCTCCTCACATCATGTCATTGTGTGTTACCAGCCAAGAGACGTGACCAGTCTCCCCCCACACACACTCTCTGGGGTCTCTCATACATCTCAGTACAGGGGGCTTCACTCTCATCTTTATTCACAGACCCCCATAGACACTGTTGTTGCTCAGAGACATGTCAAAGTTGAGGAGGAGGAAATAAGATGTGTGAAGATCGAAGAGAATTAAATCCCTCCAGAGATCAGCACAGGTGAGGAATAAACACTGAATCCAGAGAAGAGTCCCAGATTCTCCTTGTTCAGTCACTACAACAATCTCTTCTTCTCCCCCCTCCTCTCTCAGTAATGGGGGGACGGAATGTGTACAAGTGAGATAGAGCAGTGACTCCTAACTTTTTGTCTCGGTGACAGTGGTCTCCAGGACAAACAGGAGTAAATTTCCCCAACAGGGACACCAACAATCTGACTGTGGGTCTCACCCTTCCCCACAACATCCATTATTAAAGTAAAAGGTTTGGCCTGGAGACACTTTAAGAACACTTTATTGAATAAGACTGTCTATGTGCGTTTCCTACAGCTGGACCCAGTAACAAAAGAGAACCAGAATGCTCCAGTCATCTTTATTCCCGGGATTCCTCCCTGGAAGATCACAAGAACCCGCAGGATTATCAGGTAGTGTTTTTTTATCATTATTATTCATACATCTTAAAGGGTAATTCAGCTTTCCCAGGCAAATTTGAGAAAATGGAATTACCCGCACCACTCTGCCCCCTCTCCCACCACCATTGCCGTCCCCCACCCCCTGCTGGTCTTACCTTTGAGCCAATGGCCATTCCGCTCCACACCTGCAGACAGTTGGTGACTTCTGCGCACTGTGCGCTTCAGCATGCGCTGACCCCGCTCTGTCATATTACGTGGCCTACCACTTCCTGGCTGAGTTGCTGTTGTTCCCAGTTGCTTCCACTTTGTTATAATCCCAGTAACAGGTGACCGCGGAATATTTAGTAGCCAGGAAATGTCACGGATGGACTTATTGCGCAGGTGACAACCTATCACGGTACCACGCTTGTAGTCACTGAGCTCCTGAGAGCGACCCGTTCTTTCACCAATGTCTGTAGAAGCGTCTGCATGCCGAGGTGCCTCATCCTATACACCTGTGGCCATGGAGGTGATTGGAACACCCGAATTCAATGATTGGGAGGGGGAGGGGCCCAATACTTTTGGCAATATAGTGTGTGTGTATATATATATATATATATATACAGACACACAAACACATACCCAAAAGACAATAGGACGAACCGGATGGACCGCTGTCTTTAGTCAACCTCACCTACTATGTTACTTTGTAGGTACTTCTTCTTCTTCAAGGTCTGTAAACAGCGAGGAGAGACATCACACTCTCTGATGGGCTTTGGCGGTGTCTCAGCATTGGGATGTGTTGGATCACTGCAGAGAGACTGCTGTTTCCACTCAGAGAGCAGCAGTCCCCCTCAGCATAGTCCTGGACGCAGGATGTTCTACCCTTGCAGGAACTAATGTACAAATAAGAACAATAGAGGGAGAACACACACATTCCTTGCACACGGAATCTATAGAAAGCATTTGTACTGAAACATCTGTTGCCATGGTTACGAAACATACATTTTTTTCTTACTCTCGGTTATTCAGAGCGAAGATTTTTTTAATATTAAAGTCGAAGTGAAAGAGGAAGCGGAGGAGACGTACGTGAAGGGCGATAGGCCGTGCAAGGAGGAGGAAGTCTCTCCTGAGATCAGCACAGGTGAGGAATGAGAAACTAACTACGATAGTGACCACAGATTAAAGGATTGAACTCCTGCTGCATGTGCCCTTGGATCTGTGGTCACTATCACTCTATCTTTCCCTAAAGTATTCCCCTCTCATTCACACTTGATGAAGGAGGTTTGCGTATGCCCCCCGAAACGCGTTAGACCTTTGATTCTTTTATCTCTATCAATATAACTGTTGTGAGGCTCTTATTCCATGGTGGTGCCTCCGTTCTTTGTTTCAGTTGACTTCTCCAAGGCCCCTTTCTGCCCTGTTAGGGATCATTCAGGTGGCAGTGCAGCCAATAGCATGTAATCATGCCCCACGAAAGAGACTCTTATTATAATCATGGGGCGTTTACAATTAAAGATCAGAGCGCCTCTCATTCTCACAGCGCCTCCATCCTTTGTTTCGATTTATAACTTCCTGTGACATTATTACCAGACCAGACACAAATTTTTGCAGGGGCAGCTTCTGGGAGGTCAGTGCCTATTGAAGTAGACACGCTCCCAGAACCACATCTCCCAAGAGCCTTTTTCCCACACAGTGTGTGGGCAGAGTCTTGAGAGTCAAGGCTGGGAAATAAATCAACGCCTGCGTGTGGAATGGGACAGAAAGGGGGGTGTGGGATAGGCAGAGTTCTGTAGCCTGGCGTATACGGCGGACCACACTGCCTGAGATTTCAATGCAGCAGAGGAAGCAGTATCAGCCCACAACAGGAAGTTAGGAGTCCACCAGGTTAATCATTAGGGATGCGCCGATACCGAGTATTTGGGTGAGTACTTGCCCAAATGCTCCGATACTTACCTCCAATACCGCTACATCCGGTCAGAAAGAGATCTCCCACTGACCCGCTGCCGAGGGAGCATGGAGCCATCTTCCTTTCCAATCAGGAAGCCGGGCGGTGGGTTATGACCCACCTCCCGGCTTCCTGGTTGGCTAGGAAGCCGGCTTGATGTGTTGCTAAGCAGCCAGGCTTTCTAACCAATTAGGAAGCCGGGCGGCATGTAGTAACCAGCCTCCTGGCTTCCTGATTGGTCAGGAAGCCAGGCTGACTAGGAACAAGTGAATTGGGCTTCCTTGCCAATCAGGAAGCCAGGAGGTGGGTCACGATGTGCCACCTGGCTTCCTGATTGGTTAGGAAGCCAGGCTGCTTAGCAACACTTGAAGTCTGCTTCCTTGCCAATCTGAAAGCCGGGCGGCACGTAGTAACCCACCTCCCGGCTTCCTGATTGGTCAGGAAGCCAGGCTGCCTAGGAACAAGTGAATCTGGCTTCCTAGCCAATCAGGAAGCCAGGAGGTGGATCATGATGTGCCACCCGGCTTCCTGATTGGCTAGGAAGCAGGCTTCAAGTGTTGCTATGCAGCCTGGCTTCCTGACCAATCAGCACCTTATAACTCACCGCCCAGCTTCCTGATTGGTCAGGAAGCCAGGCAGCCTCTGAAGCTGGTGTTCTTTCGCTAGAACACCGGCTTCCCAGGCAATCAGGAAGCTGGGTGACGGGTCATTATCGGCCGCCTGACTTCCTGATAATCGGGGTACAATGCACCGCTACTGAAAACCTGGTATCGGTGCATCCCTATTAACCATCCTGACTCTTCTCATTTCCTCCAGATGGACAATACACGAGAAGTACCCGGGAGAAACCACCCATTACCTCTCCAGAGGGGGAAATGGACGATGACGGCGCCTATGATTCTTCAGAAGAAAACGCCATCACCCCGAACGTCCACCCAGTTTTCCACAACGCCGATCTATCATCTGATCCCTCCACGCCCGGGAGAAGTTTTCCCGATCACTCCCCTCCCGCCCCCCACCATACGCCCCACAGGGGCCTGTTTAAAAGGAGAGCAGCGCAAACGGGGAAAAGCAGCGCCCAAGGAGGGGCGAGCGGACGGAAACGGGCACTGGCTCCCGCCACTCTTAGCAGCGAGGAGGATGAAGATGAGGCCGGCCCCCCTAAAAAGTTAGGCGGCGGCTTGAGGAACATCAGATTCTCCCACGAGGAGAACTGCGTCCTCGTCCACACAGTGATGGAGAACTGGACGAATCTGTACGGGGCCCAGTCCCAGAAAATATCGTTTGCTCAAAAAAAGTACCTGTGGCAGACTGTGGTGTCGGCAGTTAACGCGGTCAGCCATTACGGCCGGACGGTGCACCATTGCAAGAAACGCCTCTCAGATATCAAAAGGTAGGTCATTATTTCAACCGACCTGTTCTTCTTCTGATCACCGTCTTTGTACCTGTTGGAAAGATTTACCGTCACTTCCTGTCTGGCCACCGGGGCAGGAAAAATCTCCCCAACGGGGACACAGACACCAAAAGGGGGCGTCTACCTCTTCTCTGCTCTATCCAATGCTATAGAGACAGTCTGGCCGGTTTTCACTTTACTATTGTAGTTTATCATTTACGGACTGGGAGATAGTGGCTTAGTATTCCCTATTAGTAAATGGTGGGTGCCTGAGGGGTTTCCTTTCCTCCTGGGTTGATTCTGGTCAGGTTATGCCGGGCTTGTCCCCAGTTGTAGGCAGGAACCTCTCTGATGCTAATGCCTTCTGGTAGGGATGGGGCATGCATTTGTCTGGCCGGAAGACTGGGGAGCGGCAGAAGCCCGCGGTGCTGTGCCCCCTGGGAGTGGCGTCTCAGGAAGTACCGGAAAATCACTTGGGTTTGGGACCCTACTTGATTCACCGGCACACGGTCACGGTCACTCAAGCTTTATCTGCACCACGCCTCTAGGGCAGGCCTTCTGGCTAGTCCGGGGCAACTTTTATACTCTGTAGGTTTGTGCACTGGCACCTTATTTATTTAAGCACGACTGAGAACCTTTTTTGACTTCACAGAAGACGGAGGGTGCAGGTACCTTCGGGGCCTGTTCCTGAAGTTGGGAAGGAGGTTCTGTGACCTGCACTGGAGCCCCCCTACCTCCTTCCACTCGGGGGTCTCCCTTCGGGGGGGGGGAGCCCCCAACCTTGTACTCAGTGGACCTGTTTCGGCAGGTCCCAGAGGATCGGGGTCTGCCGGCCTTCGGGTAGGTAGACCTAAGTCGTTCTTGTCCCTGTCAGGAGCCTTGCGCCCCGGGGGATCAGGAAATAGTGGCCCTTCTCATCAGAGAGGCCCAATGGCACCCTCGTGCACTTTTTTGTGTGTAGTGATTTCACTATTCACTTCACGGGGGGGTTTTGTTTTCGATGCTACGGCTCCACGGGCTTAAAATGGCGTTTATCATTCCAGGTATCTCAGGACGAAACTCGCCGCTCATAAAAAGTACCCCCGGGGCACGGGGGGCTGTACTCCGATGGATCTTAAACTGACCGAATACGAGGAAGAGCTGCTCCTGGTTGTTGGCGAGGAGGTCATGACGGGGCTGGAGGGTGCCCACTTGAGCACCGACAGAGTCGGTAAGTGCTAAAGCTGAGCACCTCCATATGAAGGACCCACCCCACCTACATGAAGGACTACAGACTGATGTTACATATAATATCACATTATGGCCACTAGATGGCACTGAGGAGCATAGGACCTCATTGGGCTCCATCTAGTGGCCATAATGTGATATTATATGAAAAAAACATTCATAAAATTCCTTGCACTGGTTGAGAAAATAACTAAGAACGTTAGTTTGTGGCATATATTCACACAGATAGACCCCAGAGAGAAATCAAAATCTATCAGGGATTTTAGCCACCCCTACTCTACAGAAAAGCATTTTAATTTCCCTCTGCATTGTTGGAGAGTTCCCCTCACTTCCTGTCTGATAAAATGTTGTCAGTAGGTTCAACGGAACTCCAGATACCAATGAAAAGGGTCTTAACCATCCCCCACTCTATGTTAATAGAATGTTTTATCTGGGCATACACTTTAATGTTCCTTTTGTATCTCTTCTGCAGAAGAGGGTGAATACATCGGGTCACCCGAACAACTATCTCCAGCCCCCAGCCTTCCAGAGGAAGAGGAATCCAGGAAAGAGGACCTGTCCGAGGCTCCAGCTGTGGATCCAGATGGTATGCAGCGGTCTATGTTTGTAAGCTTGAGTCCAAGCTTGAGTCCACCAACTCAAGTTTTGCTGAGAGAAGGCAATAGGCCAATTACAGGAGCAGGGGGATAAGGATTTTGGGGAAACTCATCTAAAAATCACCTATTGCCATGGTTACAAGGAAGATAATTTTGCTGTGGACCTCGTAAAGGCAGAGCCCGCTGTCAATCACGCAGCTGGGTGGATCTAGACAGTAATGTTGGGATCCGTCCCGGCTGCGGCGGTCTCAGTATACCGCGAGCTGTAGCTCTCTATATACTGAGCTTTGGGTCACGGGAGGACGCTGGTTTATGTCCTCCTGTGACCCTTAGGAGAACTATGGGGAAAAACACTTACCCCATAGTTCTCCTTTAAGGTAAGTCCTTAAAGCAGCAAGAGGGGGGGTGTCATCCTAATGTCACTTTAACGCCCTTTGCCTAAGGGCAAAGGGCTATGTATAGTGAAATGCATCATAAGCTGGGGTCCTGCCCTTTGTACACACCACCTGTCACTACTAACGATGGTTTAGTGGGCTCCTTCTAACGGCCTTGCCATGGTTGGTAATGGCCCTAATGGGGCGCCAAGAAGACAATCAAACTTGACTATCTAGAAGAAGTAAAAGTCATAACAAGGTTTCCGAAGGTGAACTTATGGAAGAATGATTAACACAGTCGGGTCCCATGAGAACAGAGGAAGAGGAGAAGGGAGAGGGCCGCAGGGCTTCATGCCACCCTGCCACCAGCTGGCCGTGTCAGCGGTGAGAGCAACAGCTGCCCCCCATTGGCAGGTCGAGGTGGGGCCCATGTGGGCTCAGAAAGTTTAGAAGCCTCCAGCCCTGGTGGAAGCTGCTGAGCTGCCAAAAAAAAAAAAAACCTAAGATGCTATTTCATTTTGAATGTAAATATCTCTGAATAAGTCATTTTATATTAACATTTGAATATTGTTTTTAATTTGAATTACAGAGGAAAATACGAGGGAGGCCCACCAGCTGAAGGTAGGCCAGATGCCACCAACGCGGAGACAAAATGGTAAGCTGTCTGCATGAAACAAAAATCTATATTTTTATTCTTAAACTTGTCAGGCCTGCCAAGAGTTCCCACACGTCGCTCCAATTTCCTGACCGGTGGCCTTGTGATCCCAGTATCAGGTGGAATGACAGATAGGAATCTCGCAGCCGAAAATATAGGATAGTGCAGGCAGACCAGGACCAAACTTTACACTTGGCACAATGCAGTCAGGCAAGTACCGTTCTCCTGGCAACCACCAAACCCAGACATGTCCATCCGATTGCCAGACAGAGTAGCGTGATTGGTCACTCCAGAGAACACGTCTCCACTTCTCTAGAGTCCAGTGGCGGCGTGCTTTACACCACGGCATCCCACGCTTTGCATTGCACTTGGTGATGTAAGGCTTGGATGCAGCTGCTCGGCCATGAAAACCCATTCCATGAAGCTCTCTACGCACTGTTGTTGTGCCAATCTGAAGGCCACACCAAGTTTGGAGGTCTGTAGCTATTGACTCTGCAGACAGTTGGCGACTTCTGCGCCCTGTGCGCTTCAGCATGCGCTGACCCTGCTCTGTCATTTTACGTGGCCTACCACTTTGTGGCTGAGTTGCTGTTGTTCCCAGTTGCTTCCACTTTGTTATAATACCAGTAACAGGTGACCGCAGAATATTTAGTAGCAAGGAAATGTCACGGAACACCTGAATCCAATTATTTGGAGGGGTGTCCCAATACTTTTGGTAATATAGTGTATATGAGTGGACGGGGTTGAATATTAGGCAAACCCATGTTTCTTCAATGACATGGGTTTGGGCCCTCCCCTATGCGTTCTTTAACTAGAATTAAAAAAGATTCGGCTTGAGATACACTTTATTTATTTTAATATCTGAAGAACATAACACTAGAGAGCTGTGACTTATTAATAAATGTAATATTTTTTGTTTTTATACCTTCAAAATCACTGTGTTCCCAGTGGACAACACGCAAAGCACTGATACCCAACTAATATCCGCCAACCACAGAGAATCTCAGATGGCGAACCCCCATGCAGCTCCGCACCTTCCATCCACCAATCAGATGACAACTACAGGTACTTACGAGGAAAGCATCATTTCCACTTTATCTAGCGTGGTCTCGAAAGTTGAGCGCCTGAACGCACAGAGCAGAAAAGAAATAAACAGGAGCCACAGACTATTGAATAACATCCACACAGATCTTTTGCTCTTGAAAGAGGAACTCAAGGTGCACAGAGAGCAACAGACGGCGCAGTCGGAAAAGAAGTTAAAATTGCTTGAGGAAAGCAACGCTCTAAAAAAGATTAAACTGCAACTCATGAGGGAGAAAATTGAGCTCATGCGAGGACAGGTTCCTTCTACTTCCAGCACGGCGCTGGAGACTCCTGCTCCTTCACCCGTCAAGGAAGCCCCACTGCCAACGGAAATGTCCAAAAACGTACCCAAGTCCAACCCATCTCCTGAATGATCTTTGTCTATTAGAAAGATGCAGTTCTGACTTACCCAAGTCCAACCCATCTCTTGAAGGAGCACTCCCTGCCAGAGGGATGTAGCAGAGTCCAACCCATCTCCTGAAGTAGCACTCTCTACCAGAGGGATGCAGCAGAGTCCAAACAATCTCTTGAAGGCGCAGTCTCTACCAGAGGGATGCAGCAGAGTCCAACCCATCTCTTGAAGGAACAACATCTATCAGAGAGATGCAGCAGAGTCCAACCTATCTCTTGAAGGTGCAGTCTCTACCAGAGGGATGCAGCAGAGTACAAGCCATCTCTTGAAGGCGCAGTCTCTACCAGAGGAATGCAGCAGTGTTCAACCCATCTCTTGAAAGAGCAATCTCTACCAGAGGGATGTAGCAGAGTCCAACCCATCTCCTGAAGTAGCACCCTCTACCAGAGGGATGCAGCAGAGTCCAACCCATCTCTTGAAGGAGCAATCTCTACCAGAGAGATGCAGCAGAGTCCAACCCATCTCTTGAAGGAGCAATCTCTACCAGAGAGATGCAGCAGAGTCCAACCCATCTCTTGAAGGAATGTGGTCTACTAAAGAGATTCAGCACCTACTTACTTCATATGACTTCAATCCTTACCAGAGGCATGCAGCACTGACTTAACAGAGTCCAAACCATTTCCTTAATTAACTCTGTCTACTAGACAGATGCAATTGTGATTTACCCCTGTCCAACCCATCTCTTGAAGGAGCAATCTCTACCAGAGGGATGCAGCAGAGTCCAACCGATCTCTTGAAGGAACAACCTCTACCATAGGGATGCAGCAGAGTCCAACCCATCTCTTGAAGGAGCAATCTCTACCAGAGGGATGCAGCAGATTCCAAACCATCTTTTGATGTAATGCGGTCTACTAGAGAGATTCAGCACTGACTTACTGGACTTCAATCCATCATATGAAGCAATGCTCCTTACCAGATGGATGCAGCACTGACTTAACAGAGACCAGCCCATCTTCTAAAGCTGCCCTTTCTACCTGAGGGATGCAGTGCTCTCTTACTGGACTCTAACCCATCTTTTGAACCAGCACTCTCTATCAGAGGGATGCAGTACTGAAAACCTCAAACACGGGGAGGAAAGAGACTGGAATATACAGATTTAAGTAAAATGAAGTTAGACTTCAGATGGTAACTGTTTCCAGGAGTCTTCCAGGAGAGCACGTGAGAAACATAGGCTCCTCCCAACAAGAACAGGATATGCATAACCAAAAAACACTTTTCAAGGAAGTCCTTCTGCAAAGCCAGACAGCAGTAAACAGACATAACCCATGGTTTCCCTGTGGGAACAGCGGCCTGCTATCTCCCAATGGGATGTGGTAGTGCCGATGTTAACACAAGCCATCTTACTCCTTGAGAAAACTAACAGGATTAAGTGGGAAAGGTGCTAGGTGTATCACTGTAGGAAATGCTAGGTGACAACAAAATTGGTTTGGAGATGGTCTCCATTGCAGCACTTGCAGCTGTGAGGAGTAGAGTGGTAAAAAACTGTGCAAAGACATGGTCTGTTTCTTCAGAAAGCAGCCACAACCTAAGTAGCAAAGCCTGTTCCCTGCCAGCAAGGATCTTTGCCCTCTATGTGGAAGCAGAAGTCTCTCAGTAGAAGTCTGACATGCCCTCTGCTGAGTCAGAGCTAAAGCTCATGTTCCTTATTGACTGGAGAACTCTAGCTCCCTACATATAGCCTTACATATCCCATTCTCAGTAGGAGAAGATCCACAACCTAAGTAGAAAAGCCTATTTCCTCTATGTGGAAGCAGAAGTCTCTCAGTAGAAGTCTGACATGCCCTCTGCGGAGTCAGAGCTAAAGCTCATGTTCATTATTGATTGGAGATCTCTAACCAGAACCTGGAGGATGTACCCAGCCAGGAAAGCCAGTGCCTTAGTCCCTGCCTCTCTCTTTGTGTTTCTCTCTCAGATTCCTCAGGATTCTGAGTCTGTTTCCCTTACGCTATGTCTGCCTCACCAGCCAAGCACTGACATCTAGATTGGATGACGGCCTGATACAAACCTATGTCCACCCCAAGCATGGACAGCTCTACGCACTTTCATTCTGGGTGTCCATGACAACTGCTGCCCCAGGGAAGTCATTAAGTGTGTAGCTACTTCCACTGAGCACACTCAGAGCTCCCATAGGTTAGGGAAGTTAGGCCGGTAATTACTCAGGTCAAAAACATCATCCGCAAAGATCCTGCAAATAGACAACCTGTACGGACCTCCTAGAAGACCAAGAGATAAAGACTAGGTTAGCTCTGAGAGATCTAGCAGATGGCAGGACACTTTAAAAGAAGTTCAGGCAGTCCCCACATCAGTTATCAATAGGAAGTTGACACATGGGCATTACTCTGAACTTACTCTTAAGGATTATCATGCGCTTAAAGCTTTACAAGAACCCAGGCTTCCAACAGAGTTACCAAGCAGGTCCCACATGATACCTAACCCTTAAAATGACCCTTCAAACTCAAGAGTTCCTGCCAAGGATAAAATACAGCCAAGGACACCTGAAGCCCACAATGAAGGGGCCCTGGGTCAGACAGTCCCCTGTCCATCAGATGTCCACATCCCCAGGAGGCTAGAAGAGACAAATGGGAGGCGCCACCCACTTCCTCCTTTGCAGCCCTGGAACCAGGAATGGCAGCACCTGGTGCCACTGGTCTGGTAAACCTCAAAATCTAGTCATCCTCAAAGTAGGAACAGTCTCTTACTCCCAAAAGAAGGGACCTACACCAGGCCAGATCACCAATAGAGCTAGTCATCTCCCAGCAGTGACTTTCACCACCGAAAAGAGAATGGAATCAGACCTCTTCCCAACCGTAAAGAGAAAGGGACCATCGGAAAGATGGAGAAGAGACTTCTAGCAAGGTGGGTGGAGGATTGCAGGTGCTGAGCTTCCTTCTACCAGGTTCCAAGTGATGCGTCTCCTCCGGACTGAGAAAACACAATAGCCGGCCAGTACTGCAGGAGGACTTCCTTTAAAGTTTTTTTTTTTGGGTGATGCGTTTCTTGTTCCTGTTAGGGGAAGCTTATACCTCTAGTGCAGGGGTGCCCACAATTTTTTGTGTTAAGATCTACTTTTCAAATGACGAACTACATGAGATCTACCAACGAAAAAAAAACCTCCCTCGCTCTCTCCTGGCTGTCTCTCCTGGCTGTCTCTCCTTGCTCTCCCCTGGCTGTCTCTCCTGGCTGTCTCTCCTTGCTCTCCCCTGGCTGTCTCTCCTTGCTCTCTCTCCTGGCTGTCATTCTTCGTTTTCTCTCCATTCTCCGTCATTCTTCGCTGTCTCTCTTGGCTGTCTCTCCTTGCTCTCTCCTGGCTGTCTCTCTTCGCTCTCTTGGCTGTCTCTCCCCGCTCTCTCCTGGCTCACCTCGCTGTATTTTGCAAACAGTGCAGTGCAACAGGCTGTGTAAACTAATATTCTTTGATGTAATACATAGCACTTCAACCACCAGAAAGGTGTCAGGGAGCTTGGCTCAGCAGACTCGGGCTAATAGGTAATCATGAGTGCAGAGCTAAATAAATATACCAAAATGGAATAAAGGGGCCGCCATTCACACCCTTCGTGATCTACCAGCATCAGCTTTGAGAGCTACTGGTAGATCACGATCTACCTAATGGGCACCCCTGCCCTAGTGTGCTGTCCTGGAACATGATTTGGAGAAAAAAAAAAAAGGTTAACATTTTAATTTTGAAGGTTCTTTTAAATCTAAGAAAAAATATTTTTGTAAAGTTGTTTGTGACATTTTTACACATAATTAATAAAAATAGAGTTGTCTTTGTTTTTTTATTTAAAACTCCAACCCTTACGTTTGGGATAGCATGGGGAAGAATGAGAACCTCGGTCTGGTGCTGCTCATGTCGTCATTGGGGAGATTTTCCCTTACTTTCACTGAGGTGCACAGGAATTTAGGTACTGTCGGGTTAAATTGCCGCCTACAGGAGGATTGGACACTGACAAACAATAAAACTGTAGGCCAGCCCAGGAGAACTCCTCCTCTTCCCAGCAGTCCTCATTTTTTTGCTCATGTCCTAGGAGGATGGAGGTCTTCAGAAGATCTTAACTTTTTGCTTGCCTCTTTTTCTTTACTTCAATCAAGATTCCTCACTACGTCGCTGCTTGAGCTTGTCTCTACATATCAGTTATCTGGATCAGCCTTTCCAATGCTTGACTTTGGAGGGCTGAACCCAGAACCCAGCTAGCCTGAAATGTGACCTTCACTGTGCACTGTTGTACATTCCAGACCTGTGTATACAGGTAAAAGTCCCCCGTGAAGCGCTATCCAGGTCCAGAGCCATGACCCTGTCCCTGAAGACTCGCTTGCTGGGTGAAGCCAGTCAGTGTATTGCACCAGGAGCTACCTTGCTATTGCACTGCAGGGTACAATCAATGAAGAACCGATACCCCCTGGGCTACTGTCTGAATCGTCAAGGTAGCACCTGCCACGTCCTGCAGATTTTCCTGATTGGACTCCGTTAGACACTCTCTAGGTGCTACCATGCCAACACCACAAAAGGAATGGAAATCCTTTCTGTGTCAGGAAAGATGGTCTGGTTCCTGCCCTGGACTATCCTCCAGGTTTCTTAAAGACATGCTCTTGGGAGCAAGGGGTAGATAGCAGACATGGAGCAGAGGTTCACATACCATTGTGCCTCAGATCCTGCGTGGCTAGTGGAGGTCATCACTGGAGTGCCCTGTGCCTCCTTGGATTGTCGACAGGCTGTACACACTGGTCCCCTGCTGCACATTTTTTTTGAAGGGAACAAAGTATGACTTGATGACTTGGGGGACCTGTTCACATGGAATTAGGTCTTCCTTCTTTGGCTGCTCCAAAGCCTCTTGAGAAAGGGCCATCAGATGCCTTCCCTTGTTCTTCCCTAAGCAAGTCATTGCTCTTAGCAGCACTGCTAAGACTACTGCCCCTTGCTCCCCGGCTGTTACTGGATCGGGGTCATGAGGTGTTATCTAGACCTATAGCTTAAGGTCAGGGATCGGCAGGGTGTTTCTTCAGCAGGATCCTTCTGGAGTGTTCTAGTGGCACTTTTTATGTGCCAAAGGAGGACGTATTAGCTTCATCTAGTTGTTTCTATCAAACCAGTCTGGGGCTCACACCTAATTTAACCTGTTGCTTACCCTTGTGGTAGTGTTTCCATATCCACCCTACCCCTTGAGTCACATAGACTTTGTAGAATCGATCCCCTGATTTCTGGCGGTCTCAGGAGTCTTCTCACACCCCTTGGAGGTGGTTGTGTTCTGATTCAGAATTCTCCGATAGCTCTCACCCGGCAAGATGAGTTCATTAGATATAGATTTGTCAATCGGTGATCCTGGTGGGTCAAGGGTCTAAAGGCTTAGTGTCTTCTCATTCAGACCGGCTTGCCTTTCTCCCCAAGACCTCTGTTGTCCTAGGTTTATTCTTAAGATCTGTTTCCCTAGGGAGTAAGGGTAAAATGGCGGCCGTGCATGCGCAGAGACCCTATCTCTGAAGACGGACCATAGCGCGCATGCGGGCACAACCGTGGGAAGACAAGTAAACGGCAGGCGCACAGGAAATGACATCTTACCTCCTAGGTGGCTATATAAGAAGGAGCCTGAGATCACAATGTTGCTGATGGTCTTGTCAGCTAGTGCTTCCTGTTGAATTGCCTTTGACCTGGATTGTCTTGCACCATTCTGCTGCCTGCGCCTGACCTAGGCCTGATTCCTGGACTTCGCTCTTGCCTTCTGATTCGGGTACCTCGCTGCCCGCCTCGCTCTAATCCTTTGCTTTCTGGACCACGATTCCTGTCTTCTGAATCTGTTCCCCACGCTGCCCACCCAGTTGTGACCTTTGGCCGGCTGACTTCGCTACCAGACGTCTCCTGCACGGTGTCTGTTTCCATCCGTGGCACTCGTGCTCCTCGCTGTCCTGCAGCGTTCTGTTTCCACCCCCAGGGGTTGCAGGACACGAGCCGCAAGAGAAGCCTCCTCGTCTTGCGGTCTCTGCCTCAGGTACGTGATATAGGAGCTTGACTCCATTTTCTTGTTGACCACACCAGGCTGCGTGTCCTGTTCTCCCACATGGGAACTTCTTATGGTTTCACCCGTTTTGGGTTGATCCTCTCACTGCTTCAGGTTTGGTGTTCCCTCCATGTGGAGTAGCTTTCCTCTGGGGGTGACCTTCCTGTCTAGGTCTTAAACAACAGGTTTATTCTCCGTGCCTACCCTCTAGTCCTGTTGGCAGGTTTTCCTTTCTGGTGGGAGGGCTCCACCTCATTCGGATTTAGATTCAGGAGTTGGTCCATCAGGTGGCTCATGGGCCTCAGGCAGTCTCTAGATCTTTGTAGGGCTTCCCAGCAGTTGTTGCTCTGTTGCCCAGGTGGATTGCTTTTGGACGTCCCAACAGTATCTGAATGCCTATGCCCCTCATTGACGAAAAGAAAATAGGATTTTTGTACTCACCGTAGTGAGTCCTCTTCTTGGAGTCCATTGAGGGGCTTAGGTCCCACCCATTGGTAAGACATGCTTGGAAGAAGACCAGTCTCCACTCCTCCTGCATGCAGCATTATAATGCAACAGTATTTGTATTCCTGTGACCCTCAATGGACTCCAAGAAAAGTGGGCGGAGGAAGGCTTAAAGGGCATGCTCTGGAATTACTGAAATTTAACCCCAAACCTCCCTCTCCCCCTCTATTTCATGTCCCAGCATCATTTATTTTTTCTTTACCTTGTTCCTGTAGCGAGAAGCAGCTTTTATTACTCCCTTTGACATCATCGCCAGGCACCAGTTCCTGCAGCCGCTGGGAGGTCAGTTCCTGCTGACATACGCACACCCCCCAGAACTACATCTCCCAAGAGCTAGTTACATATGTACAATGTGTGGGCAGGCTCTTGGGAGCAGCATTATTCTGCTGGGAAAGAAATGAATGTATGCATGTATAGAGGGCCAGAGGGGGGCATTCTGCAGTGTAACAGGCAGGGCTGACAATGCCGCATGAGATTCTAGTGCTACAAAGCCGCTGTTGTTGTCAGCCCACTACAGGAAGTTAGGAACGCACTGGATTTCTAGCAGGTGGACACGTATTTCTTGCATACACAACCGATGTATCCCCCCCCCCCCCCCTTTTG
>NW_017308483.1:45127-50281 GCF_000935625.1 Nanorana parkeri | reverse complement strand
CAACGAGTTATCCCCCCCCCCCCCCTTGTTGTCACAATTGGGAAAATACACAACGCCATATAAGCTAGGTTTATGATTTCATTACGTCAGTGCTCTGAAGGTGGGGGCGGGACTCCTCCGTATAAGCAAAGTGCACACAATAGTTCTTACTCTGTATCTATGACAACGAATAGGAACGTTTTGCTGTCTTGCAGTAACAGTTTAATAAATATAAGTTCACCTTCTCGAATGAAGCAGAGTGCAGGGAGCCTTCAGGTAATACTGGTGACTAGTGCGTTGCCCTGTGCTTGCCTTTTATGGGTCCGGCTTTCACAGGTCCTCTTTATAATAGGTTTTGGGTAGGGTTGCAAAATACAGGATGCAGGCCCGGGTCTACAAAGACAGAACCGCACTGGTGTCAAACCCACGTCACATGTAAGTAGGGATGCACCGATACTAGTATTGATGCTTGCCGAGTACTCGCCCAAATGCTCCGATGCCTAGCCCAATACCCAAACTTCCGGGATCAGGAAGCCGGGCAGCCAGTCATAACACAGTGCCCGGCTTTCTGATTGGCCGGGAAGTCGGCTCTCTGCTCCCTTGTCATTTGTGACGAGGGAGCATGGAGTCGGCTTCCCGGACAATCAGGAAGCCGGGTGGCGAGTCATTACACGCCCCCCCCCCGACTTTCTGATTGGCCAGAAAGCCGGCTTCGTGCTCCCTCATCACCTGATGACGAGGGAGCATGGAGACGGCTAATCGGGAAGCTGGGTGGCGAGTCATTACACGCCGCCTGGCTTCCTTAATGGGACTTCCGGTATCGGTATTTGCTAACACGTCCCCCGGCTTTCTGATTGGCCAGAAAGCCGGCTTCATGCTCCCGCGTCACTTGTGACGCGGGAGCATGGAGCCAGCTTCCTGGCCAATTAGGAAGCTGGGCATCGTGTAATGAGCGTTGCCCAGCTTCTTGATTGGCCAGCTTCTCGACCATTCAGGAAGCCAGGGGAAAGCGCCATTACAAAAACCGCACTGGTCTCAAACCCACGTCACATGTAAGTAGTGATGCAACGATACTCGTACTCGCCCAAATGCTCCGATGCCTAGCCCGATACTTAAGGTTCCGGTATCAGGAAGCTGGGCAGCGTGTCATTACACGCCCTTCCACCCCCCTGGCTTTCTGATTGGCCAGGAAGTCGGCTTCATGCTGACGTGTAATGACTCGCTGCCTGGCTTCCTGATTGATCGGGAAGCTGGCCAATTAGGAAGCTGGACGGCGAGTTATTACATGCCCCCCGGCGTACTGCATTGCCCTGAAAGCCGGCTCCATGCTTTCTCGTCACCTGGTGAAGAAGGAGCATGGAGATGGCTTCCCTGCTAATGGGGAAGACAGGTGGCGAGTCATTAAACACCACCTGGCTTCCTTAATGGGACTTCCAGTATCGGTATTAGGGAGTACCAAAAAAAAAATATCGGTACTTGTACTCTATACCGAAAAAAACGGTATCGGTGCATCCCTACATGTAAGAATCTTCCAGGTCGGGTGCTTCACCTATCGGTTGTTTTATAGGAGGTTCCATCTCAGATCAAACAAGGAGCTCACAAACCATTGCAGACCGGTATGTAGGGCAGTGATAAAAATATACAGAGGGGGATTTATGGAAACAGGAGCAGCAGTGCACAGTAACCAATCAGCTTCTCTCTTTCATTTTCAAATCTTAACTGGAGAGAGAAGCTGATTGGTTGCCGTGGGCAACTGCTCCACTTTTGATAAATTTCCCTCAGAATCTTCAGAAAGGTCCTCAAAGAAATCCCGTATTGCTTCCAAGCTAGTGCGACAATGATGGTTCCATCAGGTTCCCCAAATAAAAGCGGATCTTCTCGTTCCAAAACTGAAGGACAAATCGACCGACATTGGACTTCAAGGACCTGGTCTGGGCCCGGCCCATTCAGTTATGCTGCGTGTGACTCCTAACATTCTCTATCTCAAGCAGCCATCTGCTTCAAGCGCTGGCCACGTCCCCTCACGACTCCTAATATTCTGAAAAGTTCTGATGTGCCGAGCCCGTACAGAACCATCCCGTACAGAACCACGATTGATGACAGCTTCAAGGGAGTCCTGAGTTCCTGCTGACCAGCGTTAAGGTGCCCGTACGATAATGGTATGCGATCGGTTTTTCGTACGATAATCGAGCAGTGTGAACGTTTCTACTGTACGGTCGCACGTCTTCTGTCGAACCAGCATGTTCGAAAACCAGCCGGGAATCGTACGATTCTCGGCTGGTTAGAACGGTGCTCGGAAGACAAATGCCGAACGGGCCGGTGTGCGCACGCGCACACTGCCCGTTCAGCATTGCGGTCATCGGAAGCCCGCCCCTCAGGGGGGCGGGCTTGCGATGATCGAGAGTGCGATCTGCCTGTCCAAGATAGGCAGATCGTACGTTTTTTTAATCCCTTTACAACCATCGCAAGACTAAGGTCTTGCGATGGTTGTACAGTGTATGGCCACCTTTAGTCCCAGAATCCTGCTGCACTGCCTACCGGAGATCCCAATAAGCATGGGTGCTCGGAATGACTGCCCATCCTGATGAAGGGGGCCCTGCGTGGCCCCGAAACGTTGCATGTATGCTTTGACAACATGCGTCATTAAACAGACGTTTGCTTTATTCTACTTCCGGGTGCTGGTGTCACCTCTGATAAGGTCTGCTGACCAGAAGTAGAACGGTCATCATCCCTCCAGCTCTTCAGCCATTTCAAATGCTGGCGAAGTCACAATGGACGCGGCTCCTTGATGTTTACGTTTTAGCTTCCTGCAGAATCAGCTGGTCCCCTGAGCACTGATCCTGTTTTGGGGTGACTCCTTACCCCTGCAGAGTCCTATGGAGCCACCCTTGTGTGTGCTACTAAGCTGCGTGTTTCTCCACAAACACACAGGCACAGCAAGGCAAGACAACCCCCTAACACTTTCTCCATGCCAGTAGATGGGCAGTTGTTGGAGTCTGTGCTCTCACATGTGATCTTGTACCGGATGGGAAATAGAGGGAAGCCGAGCTGAGAGAGTTGGAGCTGTCTGGAAACATGATGGCTGTAGGTGCTTGGAGCAAAATCTGGATTCATTATGCTAAAACAAGTCTGAGCGCTTAATACTATTGCAGGCTCCCTTAGGGTGAGTGACAACCTAAATCCTGCAGGAACTGCCCCCTTAATAAAGGACACCCATTGCTACGTGCCCATGTTCAGCTGCCTCATTGTGACTCGGGGACCTCTGGTAATCTGTGGGAAGCTATATGCGAGAGGAGGGTGGCTTTCCTCGTGAACTGTTTTCCGCACCTGCTGCATGAAAATGGCTTTTCTCCCGTGTGCGACCTCTGGTGCGAAATGAGGCTTCCTTTCCGGGTGAAACATTTTCCGCACTGAGCGCAGGAATACTGGCGGTCGCTCATGTGGACGACCTGATGTACGGCTAGATGGGACTTGTCGGTGTAGCTTTTCCCGCACTCCGAGCAGGAGAACGGCCGTTCTCCCGTGTGAGTCCTCTGGTGGGAAATGAGAGTCTTGCTATGGGTAAAGCTTTTCCCGCATTCCAAACAGGAAAATGGCTTCTCGGCCGCGTGAGTCCTCTGATGGGAGCGGAGGCCTTGTCTCTGGGTAAAACGCTTCCCGCACTTAGAACAGGAGTACGGTTTCTCGGCTGTGTGAGTCCTCTGGTGGGATATGAGGTTTCCCCTCTGGGAAAAAGACTTCCCACATTCCGGACATGAAAACGGCTTCTCTCCCGTATGGATTCTTTGGTGAGTGAGAAGATTGACCTTCTCTGTAAAACTTTTCCTGCACTCAAGACAGGAATAGGGCTTTTCCCCCGTTTGGAGTTTTTTGTGTTTAAGAAGAGACGTCTTCCGGGGAAAACGCTTCCCACACTCTGGACACGAATGGGGCTTCTCTCCCGTGTGAGTCTTCTGGTGGACCAGCAGTTTTCATCTGGAGACAAAATATTTGCCGCACTCAGAACACAGGTACATCTTACCCCCGGTACAAGCTGTATATGGGGTGACAGGATGGGGGCCATGGTGAAGACACCCCCCGAGCGATGAGACAGCCGAAGTGACATCTCCGTTGTTAATTACAGGATGGAGATCTAGAATAATGGTGCTTTCTGCTGGAGGACTGGACGGGAGGTCACCGTCTTCCGGAGTCAATATAGGAGCGCGCCGCGCCGTGTACACTGGGTATCGTCTACCTGGAGGAGAGGAAAGAAATACCGATCCTCAGGACAGAGAGAAGTACTCAGATGTTACGTTTAGGGATGTGCTTGGTGTGAACGTATACATCCAAACCTGCACAGAAGCGTCAGTGACACACCCACACCCCCCAGTCCAATCAGCTGCGGCCAGGGCCTTCACAAAAAGAAGAATACAAGCCTGCAATGAGATCCATCAAACATGTAAGGCAGACATTCTCAACCAGGGTGCCTTCTGACTTTTTCAGGGGTGCCTTCAAATTTTAATGAAGGGGACTCTGATGTGTAGAGGGACTTCTGACGTGAAAGGGGCAGACTCTGATGTGAAGGGGGCTCCTGATCTATAGGGAAGGGGGGACGTCTGATGTGTAGGGGAGCTTCTGAAGTGAAAGGGGCAGGCTCTGATGATAAGGGGGCTCCTGATCTATAGGGAAGGGGGGGGCTTCTAAGGGGAAAGTGACTCCTCTTGTGAAGGGGCGATTTCTGATGTGTTGGGGACAACGTCTGATGTGAAGAGGCTTCTGATGTAAAGGGGTGACTTCTGATGTGAAGGGGACTCTTCTCTGGATTTGGTGTTTATTCCTCACCTGTGCTGATCTCTGGAGAACGTTCCTCCTCCTTACACGGGTCATCACCACCCAGGTTCATCTCTTCCGCTTCCTCTTTCACTTCAACTTTCACAACAATCAAACTTTCACCCTGAATAATACAAAATAAGCCAAATATGACATACCGTATATACTCGAGTATAAGCCGAGATTTTCAGCCCATTTTTTGGGGTGAAAAGTGCCCCCCTCGGCTTATACTCGAGTCAGCGCCAGCGCGTCATCTTACTTACCTCGCCGAGCGTCGTGTCATTGCTGCTCCGGTGTGCGGCGCTCCGAGCGGGGTCATCTGGAAGTCTCCGGGTCCTAATTTAGGTGGCCGGAGACTGCCAGATG
>NW_017308483.1:40207-42728 GCF_000935625.1 Nanorana parkeri | reverse complement strand
GTGGGGGTGCGCATCTGGTATAAAAGGGGGGACTTCTGATGTGAAGGGGACTCTTCTCTGGATTTGGTGTTTATTCCTCACCTGTGCTGATCTCTGGAGAACGTTCCTCCTCCTTACACGGGTCATCACCACCCAGGTTCATCTCTTCCGCTTCCTCTTTCACTTCAACTTTCACAACAATCAAACTTTCACCCTGAATAATACAAAATAAGACAAATTTAGGTACCTCGGCTTATATTCGGGACGGCTTATACTCGAGTATATACGGTATTATCACCCGAGAAGAATAAAAAAGAATTGCACGTTCGGTGACAGAGGCCGACATCTGGGTGGCACGAGGGACCAGAGGAGGGACAGGAGAAGGTCCTTGTATGCTGGAAGGTGAAGTACCTGTCCAAATATGTACAATGCTGGGTGTTCTACACATGACCTTCACCGAGGTCTGTTCTCCTTTATGTGAGTCGGTTCAGAGATTTTATTTTTAGGCACGTCTGTTCTCTGTATTCCCTGAAAGGTTATGTACTTACACTGGGCGAAAGTATTAAAGTATCTGTAAAGCCCCAACTTTGTTATTAGGTTTGCTTAGAGTGGTGAGGGGTTAGGACAATTTATTTAAAGAGGAACTCCACAATTCAATATTTTGAAATCTGCAGATATCTTTAAAAGAATCCCTGGTGACCCTGCCATGAAAGTCCTTGTTCAGGCACTTCCTGTTATAGGGTGACAATGACCTATCACTGTGTCCCAAACTATTAAAAATCATCCAGTTACTGTTCTACTGACATCTACTTTACTTCAGGGCTGAAAGATTAGTAAGAGAACATAAATCTGTGTAAACTTCCCCCAGAATGTGACCCTCAGGTCCATCTACCTGGTCATCCTGAGGGATCTCCTGATGTTCCTGAGGGATCTCCGGATGTTCCTGAGGGATCCCCTGATGTTCCTGATGGATCTCCGGATGTTCCTGAGGGATCTCCTGGTGTTCCTGAGGGATCCCCTGATGTTCCTGATGGATCTTCTGATGTTCCTGAAGGATCTCCTGATGTTCTGAGTGATCCCCTGATGTTCCTGATGGATCTCCTGATGTTCCTGAGGGATCCCCTGATGTTCCTGATGGATCTCCTGATGTTCCTGATGGATCCCCTGATGTTCCTGATGGATCCCCTGATGTTCCTGAGGGATCTCCTGATGTTCCTGAGGGATCCCCTGATGTTCCTGATGGAACTCGTGATGTTCCTGAGTGATCTCCTGATGTTCCTGAGGGATCTCCTGATGTTCCTGTGTGGAATTCCAGGAATACGGAGCTTGGGGACATCTCTCTGGGGTATTTCTCTTACTGGAGGCACCTAAAGCAAGTGCAACTATAGTTATATAGACATGTTCTAAACCAATGTGTTTTGAACTAGAATACACATACAGTATGTTCAGGCCAATTAATATGCATCATGGCGGTTGAAGGTTTAGCTCCTGAGTCTGCACAACTGCTCTGCCCATTTATAAGTAAAATAAAACTTCTGGGTGGAGTGGTCCTTTAACTGACAAGCACAAGCCAGGGGCAAGCAAGGCCAGCTCATGAACTATGGTATATTGGGAGGGCGGAGCTCCAAAACTGATATAAATAGTGGTCATAAACCATCTCATCACTGTTTTTATTAGAAGAAGCATACTAAGGTCTTTAAGAGTTTTCTATAATTATAAGTTCATTACTTACCCGTGCTGATCTCCAAAGGAATTTCCTCTTCTTTAATCCTCATGTGTCCTTCTTCCTCCTCCTCCTCGGCTTTGATGTCTCCCTGAGTGGCTCTGGAGTCTCCGGGGTCTGTGAATAAAGATGGGAGTGAAGCCCCCTGTACTGAGATGTATGAGAGACCCCAGAGAGTGTGTGTGGGGGGAGACTGGTCACGTCTCTTGGCTGGTAACACACAATGACATGATGTGAGGAGGAGAGCTGGAGTCTAATAGAGGCTGATGGCTCCTGACTCCCCCCACTAGACACATTCCGTCCCCCCATTACTGTCTACTGACAGAGGAGGGGGAGAAGAGATTGTTGTAGTGACTGAACAAGGAGAATCTAGGACTCTTCTCTGGATTTAGTGTTTATTACTCACCTGTGCTGATCTCTGGAGGGATTTCCTCCTCCTTACACAGCTCATCGCCCCTCACAGATGGCTCTTCTTCATTTTCAACTTTAACAACAATTAGACCTTCAACCTAGATAAGACACAATACCATATTCATTAAAAGTGTATTATTTATAATAAAACACAGGTTTTATTTAAGACCCTCTGTCCCTACCTGATCCTCCGGAGGGGTCTCCTCTTGTTCTTGAGGGATCTCATGATGTTCTTGTGTGAAATCCCGGGAATACAGAGGACGGGCCTGAGGGATCTCCTGATGTTCCTGTGTGGAATCCCGGGAATACAGAGGACGGGCCTGAGGGATCTCCTGATGTTCCTGTGTGGAATCCCGGGAATACAGAGGACGGGCCTGAGGGATCTCCTGATGTTCCTGTGTGGAATCC
>NW_017308483.1:29148-40192 GCF_000935625.1 Nanorana parkeri | reverse complement strand
CACACACTGACTGAATACATTGTTTCTATGTCTTTATATCAGAGGATGTGTGTATCTAGGGGGATCCTCAATACTCAAGAAATGAAAGTCTCCTCTTACCCGGTGATGTGAGGGGCGGCCGGTTCTCCATCCCGGTGTGGGATCCCGGTGTCCTTCTAGATACTCCCACTCCTCCAGGGAGAAATAGACGGAGACATCCTGACACCTTATAGGAACCTGACACACACAATGATACAGTCACCACTTGTGTATCTAGGGGGATCCTCAATACTCAAGAAATGAAAGTCTCCTCTTACCCGGTGATGTGAGGGGCGGCCGGTTCTCCATCCCGGTGTGGGATCCCGGTGTCCTTCTAGATACTCCCACTCCTCCAGGGAGAAATAGACGGAGACATCCTGACACCTTATAGGAACCTGACACACACAATGATACAGTCACCACCCAGACACATCCCTTGTCTGTTACTGGATCATGTCCCAGAATTCCCGGCACTGCTCACCTCTCCCGTCAGCAGCTCAATGAACTTCTGGGTGACTTCTAGAATCTTCTTGTCATTGTTTCTTAAAGATGTCAGGGAGGGAGGTGAAAGCTCATTGATGGGGTTTGGGCTGCTGCTCTCTTCTCCAGACACACAGGGATGGTTGTTGATTTTTTTAAATTAATTTAACAATACCAAGAGAAACAACGCCAAACATGCTGCGAATAATATACATTTGTGTTTCAAATAGGCTACACAAAATGGCGCTGCTTTCCTGAAATGAGGACCACTCTGGAATATTAAAAGAAGCATACATGATATAAAATAATAAACAATTTACCGTGATTATAGCATGAAACAATATATGTCGTTCTATGCTGACTATAATGTTATATTTGCAAAAAATGAGCATTGCTGTTTTGAGGCGTTTAATCCGAGCGCTGGTAGGCAGGAACTCGTTGCGAGGCAACGTCTGAAACTTTCACTATTGCTTGCAGAGATTCAACATCCGCCCGGCTGCTTACAGGTTGCCATGGTGACTCGTGCACAGAGTGTGTGCGGCCATTTTCTTGTGGCTCACAAAGGAGACCAAAAACAGTAACAAAACAGGACAAGAACACAAATTCTTTGTTTTCCACCCACTGCCGATTTGTCCTAGGTAGCCCAGTGAGGTGGAGGTAATAATGTCCTATTATGAGAGAAGGAAGAGAGAAAGGGGTCCCAGCACTCTGTGGACTGGATGGGGGGATCATGTGACCTCACAACATCTCGTGTTGCTGTAAGTCATCATAGAGAGTCTATGTTGGGCTCTGCAGGGTCACCCTCAGGTGGGCTGGGTTATTAGGTGGGCATAACTAGCAATCACGGGGCCCCATACAAAATTTTGCTATGGGGCCCTGCGATTTCTAGTTACGCCCCTGCCCGTGAGGCAGGTATAGCAGGTTCCTATTATGCTTTGGCCGCCTTAGCACTTAACCCCTTTGTGACTGACGACGTACAGTGTATGTTGCCAGCATCGCGGCTTTACATAGAAGGGATTCTGGCGACTCAGCTGTCGCCAGATCGCTTCTAGAGCCCTGTGAAGGCCCCCCTGCCCGACACCACCCCTCTGTACTTCCCGGGCTCCGTTGCCCCTCCTACTGGCCTGGGACCGGCTTCTCTGGTGTCGGCGGGGAGTTGTAGAGGAGAGCAGTGAACCTCCATTCGCCGATCCCCTCCCCGTTCCCTGGGACCGGGAGCGATGCAGATTGCATCACTTCCGGTCCCATAGCTGTCATTGGTCGGCTCCTGAAGCCCAGCAATAAGCTATTGATGTGCGATCTGCACTTCAATAGCTTATTTCTCTTTCTTTTGGACCCCCAGCATCACCTTAAAGAGTACCTGTCACCACCATCTGCTATCACATGGGGGGGCTTGTAAGTTCCCCTATGTGATAGCAATCAAAGGTTAAAAAATATATATATAGTTTTTTAAATTTAATAAAATAAATCTAAAAATAATAAAAACATTTTTTTAAACTCCCCCGCCCCCACGCGTCGCCACGTAAACACGTGTCGGGTACGCCTACGTATGAAAACGACAAATGCGCTACACGTGTTGGGTATCACCGCACATGCCGGAGTGAGAGCAATAATTCTAAGGCCTGTATTTTTGGGTATCTTTAAATTGATATACACTAGAAATCACAGGGCCCCATAGCAAAATGTTGTATGGGGCCCTGTAATTTCTAATTACGCCCACCTGATAACCCAAACAGCCCACCGGAGAGTGACCCTGCAGAGCCCGCCATAGACTCTCTATAGTGGGCTCTGCAGGGTCTCAGGTGGGCTGCACACCTCTTACCTGTCAGTGTGGTCCGCCTCCGTGGTCGCCGGGCCCCGCCTGTCGGTGATCTAACAGCGGCGCGTTCCTCTTGACAGCCAGCACCCTGATACGCCATAGCGACCCAGGCGGTCCGCACAATATCAGAGGGATGCCCTGGCCGGGCCCCCCTGTGCCCGGGCCCCATAGCGGCCGCCTGGGTCGCTATGGCGATTGTTACGCCACTGCCACCGCTGGTCTATATGCTGCATATGCAATATGTACTGAAGCCGGGGATGGCCAGGCAAGTAGCATTCAATGTCCAAGGTATGACTGCAGCTTGGAAGTCAAAAACAGCAAAAGTCTGATTTCGGGGATCTTAAAATGTGATATATTTGTACAGAATGATCATTATGGGTAACAGACCTGGAAACATTATAAATGGTCATCAGACACAATAACAGACAATACACTAAAGACGGCTCATCATGTGACAAGTGCAGTCTTTGGATATCAAAGATCACCTGGATTTTGCCTGTTCAGGACAAAGACACGCCCCCTCTTGACAGCTCCTCCTCCCATGTGCTCCCCTAATAGAGACCCACGAAATACCCTCTACGTCCGGGTATGGGGGAGTATCTGATTTTCTCTCCCACCTCAGCTCCTGGCCAGCCAACATCCAACGCTGACCGATGTAATCAGACATAATAAGCTGATCAGAGCTCCACACCAATGGTCCTAGAGCTCCTTAGCTTTTATTCCATCACAGAGATTTAAAGGGTAACTCCACTTTAAACAAATAAAAGCTTAAAAAAATGAATCTAGCATATTACATCATTGATACACGCGCCATTTTATAATGTAATGTTATTCAAAATGACCTCTCCATTTACAACGGTAGCTGCTGTAATGTTCTGAATCTGCCAAACACAAATTCAATGCGATATGGTGGCCTGGAGGCGTTCTGTACACATTTGGTGCACAGAAGCAAGAAATGTCACTTCCTGCTTCTGTGATTGGCTGGTTTTTCCAGAAGTCAGTTCTTAGCATCCATTGCAATGGGAATTTCATTTTTGGAGAGACTCCCATAAGGTTTAATTACTACTAAAGGGATGCCGACACTGCACCTTTCCTCATTAAAGCACAGAAAGTCCACCAGCTGATTATAACGAACCCAGGCACTTCCATTTAGGAATCAGACCCTCCCATTTAAAAATCAGACCCTCCCATTTAGAAATCAGGCCCTCCCATTCAGGAATCGGACCCTCCCATTTAGGGATCAGGCCCTCTCATTCAGACCCTCCCATTTAGGAATCAGACACACCCATTTAGGAATCAGACCCTCCCATTTAGAAATCAGACCCTCCCATTTAGAATTCAGACCCTCCCATTCAGGAATCAAACCCTCCCATTCAGGGATCAGACCCTCTCATTCAGACACTCCCATTTAGGAATCAGACCCTCCTTTTTAGAAATCAGACCCTCCCATTCAGGAATCAGACCCTCCCATTCAGATATCAGACCCTCCCATTCAGATATCAGACCCTCCCATTCAGATATCAGACCCTCCCATTTAGGAATTAGATCCTCTCATTTAGGAATTAGACCCTCCCATTCAGGAATCAGACACTCCCATTTAGGAATTAGAACCTCCCATTCAGAAATCAAACCCTCTCATTCAGGAATCAGACCCTCCCATTCAGGAATCAGACCCTCCCATTCCGGAATCAGACCCTCCCATTTAGGAATCAGACCCTCCTATTTAGAAATTAGACCTTCCCATTCAGGAATCAGACCCTCCCATTCAGGAATCAGGCCCTCTCATTCAGGAATCAGACCCTCCCATTCAGGAATTAGAACCTCCCATTCAGAAATCAGACCCTCCCATCCAGGAATCAGAACCTCCCATTCAGGAATCATACCCTCCCATTCAGGGATCAGAACCTCTCATTCAGGGATCAGACCCTCTCATTCAGACCCTTCCATTTAGAAATTAGACCCTCTCATTTCGGAATGAGACCCTCCCATTTAGGAATCAGACCCTCCCATTTAGGAATCAGACACTCCCATTCAGATATAAGACCCTCTCATTCAGGAATCAGATCCTCCCATTCAGGAATCAGATCCTCCCATTCAGGAATCAGATCCTCCCATTCAGGAATCAGACCCTCCCATTCAGGAATCAGACCCTCCCATTCATATATTAGATCCTCCCATTCAGATATCAGACCCTCTCATTCAGGAATCAGATCCTCCCATTCAGGAATCACACCCTCCCATTCAGGAATCAGACCCTCCCATTCAGGAATCAGACCCTCCCATTCATATATTAGATCCCTCCATTCAGATATCAGACACTCCCATTCAGATATCAGACCCTCCCCCATTCAGGAATCAGACCCTCCCATTCAGGAATCAGACCCTCCCATTCATATATTAGATCCTCCCATTCAGATATAAGACCCTCCCATTCATATATCAGATCCTCCCATTCAGATATGAGACCCTCCCATTCAGATATGAGACCCTCCCATTCAGGAATCAGACCCTCCCATTCATATATTAGATCCTCCCATTCAGATATGAGACCCTCCCATTCAGATATCAGACCCTCCCATTCTGGAATCAGACCCTCCCATTCAGGAATCAGACCCTCCCATTCATATATCAGATCCTCCCATTCAGGAATCAGATCCTCCAATTGAGGTAGTAGACCCTCCCATTCAGGAATCAGACCCTCCCATTCAGATATTAGACCCTCCCATTCAGGTATCAGTTTGGAAAGGACATTCTGCAACAAACAGCTATGCCTTCAGAACAGAAACAGGTAGGAAACTGCAACAAAGGTTGTTAAAATCCTTGCAATGTACATTGATCACCGAGAGGGGAAATACTCTTAAAAAAAACAACGCATTTTGGGCCCTAAAACTATACTTCCTCAGGGCCTACAATGCTATATAAGGTGGAGGAAGGGTTCCATTAGGCTAATGTATACCAAAGTATCTGTTATCGATATTAAAAGCCCTTTATAAAGCTCCTCTAGGTGCCGAAGCTTCTTGCTTTGGATCTCTATGATGGAATAAAGCTTTTGAACTACTGGTCTATGCCGTGGAGTTTATCCAAGAGGCCCCAACATGGCGTCCTGAGCCAGAGAGCAGCCCAATGGGAGCTACTGCACTCCATTGGGTAGACGTCTTCCACAAGACCTCATTGCGCAGGCTTGAGTTATATGTAATCTTCTATCTAGTACCTCCCACTCACACTTCTTCCATCAATGCTCCAACATGGATCATATCCAGCAGTCAAAGAGAACACTGGGACTATGGGGGGAGGGTATGTATTACTGCAGAAAAGGAGGGGACTATCAAGCCAACCTATTCCTTTGTACTGAGTGGACTCAACTGCCACATTCTAAAAGGGGAACCTTTTGTTTCTGGTGGGAACTGAGATGTGACATGAGGGAGGGTTTCTGTGTAAACCTCTTTCCACATTCAGAACATGAATATGGCTTCTCCCCGGTGTGGACTCTTTCGTGCCTAACAAGAGTCGATTTCCGGGTAAAACATCTCCCGCATTCGGAACAGGAATACGGCTGGACCCCAGTGTGGACTCTCTGATGCTGACACAAACTGGACACATCCGTAAAGCCTTTCCCGCACTCCGAACACAAATACGGACGATCGCCGGTGTGGATTCTATGATGCTTGACGAGCGTTGACCTGTCAATAAAGCATTTGCCGCATTCCGTACAGGAATATGGGAGATCACCCGTGTGGATTCTTTGGTGCTGGACCAGCTTTGACTTATCGCCGAAACATTTGCCGCACTCGGAACATGAATAAGGTCTCTCCCCCGTGTGAATCTTTTCATGTACGGTGAGGTTTGACTTGTAGGCAAAACGCTTCCCGCATTCGGTGCAGGAAAATGGTTTCTCCCCCGTGTGAGTCTTCTGGTGCGCGAGGAGATTTCCTTTCTTTTTAAAACATTTCCTGCATTCGGGACACGAATACGGCTTCACCCCCGTGTGACATCTCTGGTGCTTACAAAGGCTCGACCTTTGGGTGAAACGCTTCCCGCACTCTGGACAGGAATGCGGCTTTTCCCCCGTGTGAATCCTCTGGTGTAATATAACATATCCCTTCTGGGTGAAACATCTGCCGCATTCAGAACAAGAAAACGGCTTCTCACCCGTGTGAGTCCTTTCATGGCGGTCAAGATGTGATTTGTAGGGAAAAGACTTTCCGCATTCCGAGCAGGAATACAGTTTGTCCCTCGAGTGAGTCCTCTGGTGCGCAGTAAGAGTCTCTCTTTTGGTAAAACATTTCCCGCACATGGAACATGAATAGGTCTTTTGCGTTGAGCGTTGAGTAAGAGGGAGCGTTTCACCTCCACTATGAGCTGTGATGGCAGGTAAGTGACCAGTGGAACACCCACCACATGATGGGAGGTCTGAACTGTGACCTACTGGATGAATATTTGGGTTTTCTTCTAAAGAATTGGGCATGATGGCATTGTCTTCCGTTTTACCACTGGGCAAGATATTCCGACACTTCTTTGCATTGATCCCGCTGGCTTGTCCATCTGGAGGGAGTAAAATGAGAAGAGGGATACAGATGCTGGAAAAAACAGCAAAAAAAAATGGCCTGATTGAAGTCACACGTTTCTAGTCCTGTATGTTTTCCAAATACATTTTTATTTATTGTAGGGTTGAGGGGACAGTATAGAAATAGCCAACATGTTTTGGGGGCTCATACAAATACTCCCTTCATCAGGGCTCACTGAAGGAGAACATGTATCAGGACTGTGATGGACTTGACATTGGATACTGCTTTGTCCAGTGTGTGAGCTCTTCAGCAGCTAGCTATTTCTAGTCATCAGATCGTCACAAGCTATACCGGAGTTACTCACCTGTGCTGATCTCTATAGGAACATCCTCCTCTTTAATCCTCACATGTCCTTCTTCCTCTTCCTCAGCTTTGAAGTCTCTCTGAGCATCCCCGGGGTCTGTGAATAGAGATGAGAGTGAAGCCCCCTGTACTGAGATATATGACAGACCCCAGAGAGTGTGTGTGGGGGGGAGACTGGTCATGTCTCTTGGCTGGTAACACACAATGACATGATGTGAGGAGGAGAGGCGGAGTCTAATAGAGGCTGATGGCTCCTGACTCCCCCCACTAGACACATTCCGTCCCCCCATTACTGTCTACTGACAGAGGAGGGGGGAGAAGAAGAGATTGCTGTAGTGACTGAACAAGGAGAATCTGGGACTCTTTTCTGGATTTAGTGTTTATTCCTCACCTGTGCTGATCTCTGGAGAGCGTTCCTCCTCCTTACACGGATCATCCTCACTCATAGATGTCTCTTCTTCATCTTCAACTTTAACAACAATCAGATTTTCACCCTGCATGGACAAAATGCAGTATATTTGATCAGCAACTAATTAATGTTGAATGAGCATACCAGTTATAGTTAAGATCCTCAGTTCCATCTACCTGATCATCTTGAGGGATCTCCTGATGTTCCTGTGTGGAATCCCGGGAATACAGAGGACGGGCCTGAGGGAACTCCTGATGTTCCTGTGTGGAATCCTGGGAATACAGAGGACGGGTCTGAGGGATCTCCTGATGTTCCTGTGTGGAGTCCCGGGAATACAGAGGACGGGCCTGAGAGATCTCCTGATGTTCCTGTGTGGAATCCCGGGAATAGAGAGGACGGGTCTGAGGGATCTCCTGATGTTCCTGAGGGGGGCGGCCGGTTCTCCATCATGACGTCCTTCTACAGATCCTGGTCTCCTTCTAAACACTCTTTTGTATACCCGAGTCTGTTCTTGGAATAAAGAGATTGGCTTTTACAACGAATCAATACAATCAGAAGCCCAATTGTAAGGCATATGTTGAAAATCTATATAAAAGGCTCAGTTTCTGTCTTAGAACCACGCAGAGGTTCTCACCTTTCTCCACTCTATGAAGAGCGAAATAAAACATTTTGGGTTGATTTCCACTCTAAACCTAGGAGTGTGGATCAGATTTTGTGCTACCCAGCCTGTCAGCGGTCGGCATGTGAGCAAAGAGTTATGACACCTGGTAACTTCCTGTTGTACAGTAATGTGTTCTTCTTTGCTGCCTCCTAACTACCTTGAGGGACTTTATCCCCTCATCAACAGGTGAATGTCTAGAAGACGCAGGTTTCAGCTTTCTGGAGAATACATCCCCGATGCCATCGGAACCAGCCCTAGCGGAGAGCACCTCCATCCTTCGACAGGCGTATTGCTATAACACCAAGACAGGGGTTACAGCTTTCCACAGAATACGTCACCAGCGCTGTCATCCCCAGCAGAGCTCACCATCTAATGTCCTGCACATCAGAGGACTTGCAGGAAGATGGTGATTTGTTGGGGTGACAAGATCCCCCCCCCTATCCAGTCCACAGAGAGTGCTGGGACCCCCTTCTGTCATAATAAGAAGACATTATTACCTCCTCCTCACTGGGCGCACACTCTCCAGCCTCACACCCCTCCAGGAAGATTCTCCCCCTACTTCAGATTCTCTTCTGGACTACAACAAAATGGCTGCCGCTTCTCGCTCACCGAAAACAACATTCTTACATCTTTCTGATTATACCTCAAAATGAGCTTTTAGTAAGGCTATCAGAGAATGAAGCCACTTGTCTTTTAATAAAAGTCCATTCAAAGTTATAATTAAGACGCTATGTAATATGCTTAAAACTGTCCTAAAGTGTAGGAAGGTGGGCAGCCATTTTGTTGTAGCCCGGAGGAGCACAGCATAGATAAGAATTATCCTGAAGGGGGTGTGAGTCTGGAGAGTGTGTGTCCAGTGAGGAGGAAATAATGTCTTATTATTATGAGAAGAGGAAGAGAATGGTTCACCAATACACTGAGGCAATGACCTGCATTGAAGTGGGCCACAGCGGGTGGTAGTGCGTTGCTGTGCACCGCATTAGAATAATGCTTATGTGCAATTTTAAAGGAGAACTATGAGGTGAGTGATTTTCACTCACCTCATAGTTCTAGCCGACCTGTGACAATGAAACAGGTCACAGGTAGGCTCAGTAGATCGGGAGGTGAGCGAACACATACCGGCGTTCACTCACCTCTCGATCCTGTCACGGCTCTCTGCCGTGATAGGGGAGGGGCTGGATTCCTCCCTCCCCGCTCCGATCCGCCAGCGCTGACTGGCAGAATGGACGGGGGAGGTGATGTGATGTAAGGCTTGGATGCAGCTGCTCGGCCATGGAAACCCATTCCATGAAGCTCTCTACGCACTGTTGTTGTGCCAATCTGAAGGCCACACCAAGTTTGGAGGTCTGTAGCTATTTACTCCGCAGACAGTTGGCGACTTCTGCGCACTGTGCGCTTCAGCATGCGCTGACCACGCTCTGTCATTTTACGTGGCCTACCACTTCGTGGCTGAGTTGCTGTTGTTCCCGGTTGCTTCCACTTTGTTATAATCCCAGTAACAGGTGACCGCGGAATATTTAGTAGCCAGGAAATGTCATGGATGGACTTATTGCACAGGTGACAACCTATCACGGTACCACGCTTGGAGTCACTGAGCTCCTGAGAGCGACACATTCTTTCACAGATGTTTGTAGAAGCGTCTGCATGCTGAGGTGCGTGATTTTATACACCTGGGGCCATGGAGGGGATGGGAACACCTGAATCACATGATTTGGAGGGGGAGGGGCCCTATACGTTTGGTAATATAGCGTATGTGCTTCTGTGTCTCCATTCCAGACGTGTTGGAGACGCCGTTACCCACGCCAGGAATTCTGTACATTTTCAATAAACGTTTCGATCTCTCAAATCAGCTTGGGGGCGCGCGGCAATCGCTGCCTGCATTGCGCAGGACCGCGCGATCCCGGACCGAGGAGGTCCTCACCGGGCCTAAAGCAGAACTCTGGGAACTTTTGTTTCTAATGAACCCTTGTGGTGGGGCTACCCCTGCACTGCAAAGGGTTAACTGCTCGTTTTGGTCTAGGGAGGGAAGTTGTACCCATCCACCGGTCCCTGGAGCCTCCCCGGTCTAAGGTCCCCGAGTCATCACACTCTATACACAGTGTATAGGACATGAGGACACGAGGATCATTCCATCACTGCAGAGGAGAAGGAGGCAGGCAGAAGAAAGCGTTGTCACAGCCGGGCGCCACTGAGGATCGGGTGGGCGGGCATCGCTTTTCCTCCCTAGACAAAAACGAGCATTTAACCCTTTGCACGCAGACTTTCACATAACACTGGCGTCGCACTTCTGTCTCATTGGATTCAACTTGAAGAATGTGTGAATCCCGGGTGAAAGTCGTGTTGATCCTGTGTGACAAAAGGTTTAAAACATGTCTTTATTTGATTTGAATTTGGTGTATTTTTTATAATAATGACACAAAACCGAAGAAAGACGAATGGAAATATAAACATTTTGTTTTTTAATTCAGAACCTAGCTGACCAGGGAGGGGGAGGAGCTCATTAGGGCTACTTAGTGACAACAAGAGACTACATAGAAAACAAGGTTTATTATATATATATATAAACTTTATTCTGAAGTCACCGTGGTCCTAACTTACAAAAAGTGAAAGTAGTGATGACAAGTAGGGATGCGCCGATACCGGTTGTACGAGTATTGATATTTATATTTCGGTTCTTGCCGATACCGAGTACCGGAACTTCCGCCAGCATGGAGCCGGCTTCCCGGGCAATCAGGAAGCTGGGTGGCATATCATTACCTGCCGCCCGGCTTCTTGATTGCCCGGGAAGC
>NW_017308483.1:7014-27515 GCF_000935625.1 Nanorana parkeri | reverse complement strand
GAAGATGCTGATTGGCCGGGAAGCCAGCTTCCCAGCCAATCAGCATGGAGCCAGCCAAACAGCATGGAGCCGGCTTCCTGGCTAATCAGGAAGCCAGGCAGCGAGTCATTACCCAGCGGCCAGCTTCCCAATTGCCCGTGAAGCCGGCTCCATGTTCCCTCGCGGCCCTGCCGGTCAGAGGAAATCTCCCTCTGACCGGAAGTTCTGGTATCGGGGAAGGCATGGGAGCATTAGGGAGTCCAATGCTATCCAACGCTTGCTGGTGTGTTGGATAGCATGCCCCTTGCTGGGTACTGTTCCTTACCCCCAATGGCCACTTTGCCACTGAAGGACTAGTAGCCACGTAGAAGCTGCCAACAGGAACCCCAGCTGGTAGTGGTGCACATGCTATCCAATACACCTGCACATGCCCTTGCATGTTCCTGTATATAAAAATACACGCAGGATACCATAGAATTAGCGGCTTTGACCTCCACAGCGAGCTACAATGTATCAATGTTTGGTTACGGTTGTACGAGTACCGAGTAGACACACCAACATGAGTCCAGACCTCAGTCGTCAAACTCTGAGCAGGTGCTTGCAGCTACCCCTGTGGGCATTTGCTCAGGAGGTAAGGATACTAGGACCCACAACCTTCATCTTAGGTCCTTCACCAAAGAAAATGCATCTTCCAGAAAGGCAAGAAGGCCGCAAAGCCTGATTTTCAAGTACTTGAGCAAGAATGTTCTCAACTGCCACCACCAGAGATGGCAACGTCTGGCTTCTGGTGGGAACTGAGATGTGACACGAGGGAGGCTTTCTTTGCAAACGCCTTCCCGCATTCGGAACACGGATAGGGCTTCTCGCCCGTGTGGACCCTCTTGTGCAAACCCAGAGTCGATTTCCGGGTAAAGCCCTTCCCGCATTCCAAACAGGAATACGGCTTCTCCTCCGTGTGCGTCCTCTGGTGCGAAGTCAGGTCTTCCTTTTGGGTGAAACCTTTCCCGCATTCTGAACACGAAAACGGCTGGTCGCCCGTGTGGCTCTTATAGTGATGATATATCAGATAGGATTTTTTGGTGAAACACTTTCTACACTCCGAACATGAATACGGTTTGTCGCCCAAGTGAGTCCTCTGGTGGGCCGTGAGGTTGCCTCTCTTGTTGAAACATTTGCCGCATTCGGGGCACGGATACGGCTTCACCCCCGTGTGAGTTCTGTGGTGCTTCAGAAGATTCGACCTTTGAGTGAAGGATCTGCCGCATTCGGAACAGGAAAATGGCTTCTCTCCGGTGTGAGTCTGCTGGTGAGACATAAGATGTCCTTTCTGAGTGAAACATCTGCCGCATTCAGGACAGAAGAATGGCTTCTCTCCGTTGTGCGTCCGCTCGTGGTAGGCCAGGCAGGTCTTGCTGGTGAAACACTTTCCGCAGTCCGCGCAGAAGTATGGCGGTTTGTCCGCCGAGTGAGTCCTTGGAAGCTCTATAACATTTTCGGTGCTGTTCCTCGATTGTCCCATGTCCTGGGGAAAGGAATAAGTGTTCTGGGTCAAGCGAGCCCCCTGGTTGGAGGAGAATTCGGATGTCTCACCAGACTCTGACCATGGGGACATCTCACCCCCTCTATGATCTGTAGGATGAGTGACAGGCGAATGATCAACGTGACGCCCCCCATGTGACGGCAAGTATGAACTCCGAAGTACTGGCCGGTGATTGGGGGTAATGGAGTCATCATCATCAGAAGAGTTGGATGTGATCTCATCGTCTTTGGTGTCACGGGACGAGAGATCAGGACGCCTCTTTGGATTGGTCGTGCCGCGCTGTCCGTCTGGGAGAAATGAAGTGAAGAAGTTTAGAAATGTTTAAAGAATTCAGCAATAGTCAAATTTGGGGTCTGACGTCCCAAACTGGTTTTCCTCTTAATGGTCACATACCGCCACCGATTATGGTTGTTAAAGTGTAACGCAACCGTTTCATTTCGTCATTTGGACTTAAAGTGTCTCTCCACCCAAAACTTTTACTATGGGTGGGGAAGATTTAAAACTAGGGATGCAACGATACTGGTTTTTACAGTATCGAGTACCGATATTTTCTTTTTCGGTCCTCGCCGATACCGAATGCCGTTACTGGAAGTCCCATCAAGCAAGCCAGGGGGCGTGGGGGAAGCCGTTTCCATTCTCCCTCATCTCCAGGTGTCCAGGAAGCATGGAGCCGGCTTTCTGGCCAATCAGGAAGCCGGGGGGCAGGTTATGACTCTCCGCCTGGCTTCCTGATTGAACAGCTGCCTGACCAATCAGGAAGCTGGGTGGCTAGTCATTATATGCTGCCCAGCTTCCTGATTCCCTTCCCCTATCTTCCTAAATCAGGCTTCCTGATTGACCAGTTGCCTGACCAGTCAGGAAGCAAGGGGGCTAGTCATTACATGCCGCCCGGTTTCCTGATTGGCAGGGAAGCTGGCTCCATGCTCCTTGATTGGCCGGGAAGCCAGCTCTATGCTCCTTGGTCATGAGGGAGCATAGAGCGGGCTTCCTGGCCAATCATGAAGTTGGGGGGCGAGTTATTACCCGCCCCTTGGCTTCCTGATTTGCAGGGAAGCTGGCTCCATGCTCCTTGATTGGCCAGGAAGCCAGCTCCATACTCCCTGGTGAGTATGGAGCCGGCTCAAAGGCCAATCAGGAAGCTGGGTGGTTGCCCCGGCTTCCTGATACTGGAAATTTCAGTTTCGGTATAAGTATCGGGAGCATTTGGCCAAGTACCAGTACTCGCCCAAATACTCAGAATCAGCACCAATACTAGTATCGGTATCGGTACATCCCTAGTGAAAGCCCTCATCGTTTTATTTTCCTCTGTGCCTCGTTGAGGAGATTTCCCTTCACTTCCCGTCCCAGAGACACAACAGGAAATGAGAGGGAGTCTCACCAAAATAAGGGGAGTTTCCCGTCCTATACAGTTGTCAATTGAATATTTGTCCCCATTGGATGATCCCACCTCACTTCCTGCTCTGTGAAAGCTGTAAAATTCTGGATGTCTCCTCCTTGTCACACGGACAATGGTCACCGGGACAAATAGAGGGGTAAAACTTTCCTGCAGGGACAAAAGACAGTAATAAAAAAACTGACAAAGGGTCTAACCCTTCCACACTGTATCCAAACCTAACATACATGTTTGTTTTGCCTATACAGAGACCGTGCGGTCAGACCATTCGTTTCCACAAAAGTCTCCCCATAAGATCATGCATGCTTTTATTGTATGCATGTTATTTACATGTCAAAGCCTCCCTTGTGTAGATATCAAAAAGCTCTGAGACTGCCGAGGGCCACATTGGCCGAGATCCATGAGGGGCCCTAAACCACCCTGAGATCTTCCAATTTTACACAATCTGCACATCTGAACATAGATGACCTCCATGATGTGTAATGTCCATGGAACTTATTTCTCACCTGTGCCCGTCTCTATAGACGTTTCCTCTTCTTTGATCTTCACATGTTGTCCTTCCTCAGGCTTGACTTTTCTCTGAGACTTTCTGCTGTCTCTGGAATCTGTGAATAAAGGTCATGTACCCGCATTACTGTCAGCTGTCAAGAGGAAGAGATTGTTGTAGAGACTGAACAAGGAGAATCTGGGACTCGTGTCTGGATTTATTACTCACCTGTGCTGATCTCTGGAGGAACTTCTTCCACTTTAATCCTCACATGTCCTTCTTCCTCCTCAGCTTTGACGTCTCTCTGAGTGTCTCTGGAGTCTCCGGGATCTGTGAATAAAGATGAGAGTGAAGCCCTCTGTACTGAGATGTATTAGAGACCCCAGAGAGTGTGTGTGGGGGGAGACTGGTCACGTCTCTTGGCTGGTAACACACAATGACATGATGTGAGGAGGAGAGTCGGAGTCTAATAGAGGCTGATGGCTCCTGACTCCCCCCACTAGAAACATTCCGTCCCCCCATTACTGTCTACTGACAGGGGAGAAGAAGAGATTGTTGTAGTGACTGAACAAGGAGAATCTGGCACTCTTCTCTGGATTTAGTGTTTATTCCTCACCTGGGCTGATCTCTGGAGAACGTTCCTCCTCCTCCTTACACGACTCATCACCCCTCACATACGGCTTTTCTTCATCTTTCACTTCAACTTTAACGACAATCAGGCCTTCACCCTGCATGAGACACAATACAGGCTATTGTATATGTCACTAATTTAGGACATTTACTAGTTTTAATTGAGATTCTATGTTCCATCTACCTGTGAGTCACCAGGAAGAAAAGAACTATAGAAATATTATTATTACTTGATTCTCCTGAGGGATCTCCTGATGTTCCTGTGTGGAATCCCGGGAATACAGAGGACGGGCCTGAGGGATCTCTTGATGTTCCTGTGTGGAATCCTGGGAAAACAGAGGACGGGCCTGACGGATCTCATGACGTTCCTGTGTGGAGTCCCAAGAATACAGAGGACGGGCCTGAGGGATCTCCCGGGAATAAAGAGGACAGGCCTGAGGGATCTCATGATGTTCCTGTGTGGAATCCCGGGAATACAGAGGACGGGCCTGACGGATCTCCTGATGTTCATGTGTGGAATCCCGGGAATACAGAGGACGGGCCTGAGGGATCTCCTGATATTCATGTGTGGAATCCCGGGAATACAGAGGAAGGACCTGAGGGATCTCCTGATGTTCATGTGTGGAATCCCGGGAATACAGAGGACGGGCCTGGCGGATCTCATGACGTTCCTGTGTGCAGTCCCGGGAATACAGAGGATGGGTCTGAGGGATCTCCTGATGTTCCTGTGTAGAGTCTCGGGAATACAGAGGATGGGTCTGAGGGATCACATGATGTTCCTGTGTGGAATCCTTGGAATACAGAGGACAGGCCTGAGGGATCTCCTGATGTTCCCGTGTGGAGTCCCGGGAATACAGAGGACGGGTCTGAGGGATCTCCTGATGTTCTTGTGTGGAATCCCGGGAATACAGAGGACAGGTCTGTGGGATCTCCTGATGTCCCTGTGTGGAATCCAGAGAATACAGAGGACGGGCCTGAGGGATCTCCTGATGTTCCTGTGTGGAATCCCGGGAATACAGAGGACGGGTCTGAGGGATCTCCTGATGTTCTTGTGTGGAATCCCGGGAATACAGAGGACAGGTCTGTGGGATCTCCTGATGTCCCTGTGTGGAATCCAGAGAATACAGAGGACGGGTCTGAGGGATCTCCTGATGTTCTTGTGTGGAATCCAGGGAATACAGAGGACGGGTCTGAGGGATCTCCTGATGTTCTTGTGTGGAATCCAGGGAATACAGAGGACAGGTCTGAGGGATCTCCTGATGTTCCTGTGTGGAATCCCGGGAATACAGAGGACGGGGACATCTCTCTGGGGTATTTCTGTTCCTGGACCCATCTGTAGGAAACACACACACTGACTGAATACATTGTTTCTATGTCTTTATATCAGAGGATGTGTGTATCTAGGGGGATCCTCAATACTCAAGAAATGAAAGTCTCCTCTTACCCGGTGATGTGAGGGGCGGCCGGTTCTCCATCATGACGTCCTTCTACAGATCCTTGTGTCCTTCTATTCAGTGTATTTGAAATATAAGGTGTGTTAAAAATCTTACCCTGCAACAAATTAATAAAAATGTAAACCTCACAGTATGGTGTATACAGGGCTAAATGTCATGGCCCCAGCTCCACCCCCCCAGCGCAGAGGAGCTCCCCATCTAATGCTCTACACTTCAGAGGACTTGCTGGAAGATGATTTGTTGAGATGACATGACCCCCGCATCCAGGCCACAGAGAGTGCTGTGACCCCCTTCTCTCTTCCTCCTCTCATAATAAGAAGACATCGTTACCTCCTCCTCACTGGGCTCACACTCTCCAGCCTAAAAGAAATCGGCAGTGGCTGGAAAACCAAAGACTTTTGTTTGTTTTTCTTGGTCTCCCATTTGAGCTACAAGAAAATGGCCGCCAAAGAAGCTGCACGCGCGAGCATCCCCATGGCAACCAGGAAGCAAGGCTTGCAGAGGACTATTATCATGACAGCTTGTTCCAGCGTAGACCCAAAACAACCGCTAGAGGGCGATTGTTCTTGGTGCAGCAGCAGGAAGTGTCCTCGGGAAAGGAAGGTCGGCGGCCATTTTGTTGTAGCCTGAAAGAAGTGTTAGTAGAATCATTTTTGAATAAGAATCCTCCTGGAGGGCTGTGAGTCTTGAGAGTGTGTGCCCAGCGAGGAGGAGGTAATAATGTCTTCTTATTATGAGAGAAGGGGGTCCCAGCACTGTGGACTGGATGGGGGCATCATGTCACCCCAACAAATTATCATCTTCCTGCAGGTCCTCTGATGTGTAGAGCATTAGATGGTGCGCTCTGCGGGGGAGACATTTCAACTCACCCAGGTTTACTAGCCATCACTCCCACAATGCTGTGTGTATCCCCTGGGATCTCTGCTCCCCGGCTGCTCAGCACCTGATGTGTCATATAGGATGGGAGCAGAGACATATTGGGATCAAACAAATGGGCGATCACGTGCTGCCATATAGTCAGTAGATATTTGGAGTTGGACAGTTTAGAGACAACAATGCTATCCGAATTTAAGCTCTGAGTTTGTGGGGTGTTCCTGTAAATCTTCCAATAGGGAATTTGTACCTGCTGTCCATACGATGGCGTGTAAAATGATTCGGCAGATGTGCGCCTTCTGTACTCTTTACAGATTTCGGGGAGTGCATGGACCCCTCTTAGCGCGATACCATCCTGAAGAAGAGGAGGCCAGGCACACAGTCTTCCATGGGAGAGGTACGTCCATCCATCGCATCTCTAGATGTTTGTTTGCGGCTACTAATGTGTTTGTTTGTTTTTTTAAAGGGTATGTCCACCTTTGGCACCCCTTTTACAATGAAGGGCCCCAGCAGGTTGATCAGCTCTTTAAAATCTCGATCCTGTAGACCCCGTACCTGTAGGCCATTTTCTGTGCCTCTGAAACCTGGTTGAACTACTCCCATCTTTGTTTACATCACCATCCTGGCTAATTTCCGGTGTTCTATCGAAAGCTCCAACTCATCGAGATCTCCAACTACCTAGCTTCCGGTGCTCAGAAAGGCCGGAGCTGTGTACAGTTGCTGTGCGCATGCGCGCATAGCGTTTTCAGAATACTCGTGAGGTAGTTGGAGATTTCGACGAGTTGGAGCTTTCGATAGATGTTACAGCCGTTGGACATTGGAGTCTTTCAGCCAGGCCTCGGAGGGACAGAAAATGGCCTACAGGTATGGCATCTGCATGTTTTAATATGCTGATCAGTTTGTTTAAACCTACTGGGGCCCCTTGTCTGCATGGTCCCTTTACTGAAAAAGGTCTGCCCAAGGTGGACTCACCCTTTTAAGCAATCTGGATTTTCGGCAGACAGATACCTCCCTAAGACTAAGTAGGGGGGTAGGTGCCTGTACTTGCCCAACTCAAATTCAAGGGCAGGGACCCTCATCAATGCAAGAGATGGGAACATGGCTTCAAGAACATTGTTTTCTTTCCCCTAATTCAGATTGGTTATTCTCCAGCTCAGGAGGTAGTTGTATTCAGTTTCAGTGTTGATGGCAATGTCTGTTAAAGGAGCTGTCCCTCCGTGATAAAACCCTGCGTGACATTGAACCCAATGTTCACCAAACTGGGCAGTTGAGATTTTTTCAATATATATTTTAAAAGCTTTTTATATTGATTTTTGGCAATGTTAGGTTTATTAACGACCCAAAAGTTCACGTACGCAGAAGTGGAAGTAGTCAGAAGGACACAAGGACCTCTACAAGGACGTCATGATGGAGAACCGGCCGCCCCCCACATCACCGGGTAAGAGGAGACTTCATTCCTTGAGTATTGAGGATCCCCCTAGATACACACATCCTCTGATATAAAGACATAGAGACAATGTATTCAGTCAGTGTGTGTGTTTCCTACAGATGGATCCAGGAACAGAAATACCCCAGAGAGATGTCCCCGTCCTCTGTATTCCCGGGATTCCTCACAGGAACATCAGGCGATCCCTCAGGCCCATCCTCTGTATTCCCCGGATTCCTCACAGGAACATCAGGCGATCCCTCAGGCCCATCCTCTGTATTCCCCGGATTCCTCACAGGAACATCAGGCGATCCCTCAGGCCCATCCTCTGTATTCCCGGGATTCCACACAGGAACATCAGGAGATCCCTCAGACCCGTCCTCTGTATTCCCGGGATTCCACACAGGAACATCAGCAGATCCCTCAGGAGGATCAGGTAGGTTTAAACTAATATAATAAATGGCTTTCACAAACACCTAGTGGTTTCTTGTAATATGCATATTATTTTGTATTTTAAGCATGAAAGCCTGATTAATATTAAAGCTGAAGTGAAAGAAGAAGAGTCGTCTGTGAGTTCTCAGTACAGGGGGCTTCACTCTCATCTTTATTCATAGACCCCGGGGACACCAGAGACACTCAGAGGGACATCAAACCTGAGGAGGAGGAAGAAGAAGAACATCTGAGGATTAAAGAGGAGGAAATCCCTCCAGAGATCAGCACAGGTGATGAATAAACACTAAATCCAGAAAATAATATCTGAGTATGTTGTCCTGCAGAACAATTTCCAGGCAGTTTTTGGAAGGGATGATCAGGATGGTGATGTAGATCCTGTGCAGTTGTGAATCCTTGTCCCTGAAGACTTGGTTACACGTCATGCTCTGACATCTGAACATTGTGTCACGTACCTGGTATGGCCTGAGTGATGAGCGAGGCTCCTTTTGTAACTCTAGTCAGAGCCCCCCTGAGGATGGCACAGGTAGTGCACAGGACAGAGAGAGACACCAATGCCCCGCTGGTAGCGATGAGGGATGATGCAGGTAGCTGGATGCAGGACCCTCCGGTTCCAGAGGAGCAGCTGTAGGCCTGATGGCAGCAGAGAAGCAGGGAGCAGAGTCAGGCGGACCAGACAAGGAGGTGCAGGATCGCAGGCAGAGGCGTAGTCAGTGGAACAGAGGAAGCAGGAGAGTAGTCAGACAGGCCGGGGTCAAAGGGCAGGCACCAGGAACTCGCTGGGTCAATGCAGGAGTCAGATGCAGGAACACAGATACAGGTACAGCTGGCGATCTTCCAGTTGCTGCTCAGTGTTTACATAGGCTGACTGGCGCCAATAGGTGTGTGCCACGCCTGACGTACCGCAGTGCGTCTGTGCGCATGTACCGCTAATCGTTTACTATGCGCGCGTCCGCTCACGAACTCGGGCCCGTGCAGTAGTCCGAGGTTCCTGACATCCTGCTTTTTATTTCGCGCAGACGCACAACTCTTCATCCGGACAGACGGTGAAAAAGATGAGGAGGTCACATCGGATTCTTCAGAAGGAAACCCCACGACTCCGAACCTCCGTCCAGCACCTCACAGAGCAGATTGGTCGTCTAGTTCTCTTACTCATGGAGAGTGTTCTTCGGATCTGTCCAATCCCAACACCCGTCAAACAACATTCCCTGCTTCTGATCGCGGCCAATGTCAGAACGCCCATCTCGCTTCTCACCAGAGGTCTCAGGCAGGGAAGGAGCCGTATTCGTGTTCCGCGTGCGGGAAAAGTTTCACTTCCAAATGGTCTCTTATAAGACACCAAAGAGTTCACTCGGGGGAGAAGCCGTATTCATGTTCGGAGTGTGGGAAGTGTTTTTCCCTCATGGACCATCTTATTAATCACGAGAGAACGCACACCGGAGAGAAGCCATTCTCATGTCCTAAATGCGGGAAATGCTTTACCCAGAAATCGGGCGCACTAAGGCACCTGAGAAATCACGCCGGACTAAAGCCGTTTACATGTTCCGAATGTGGCAAATGTTTTCCCAGGAAAGGAGCCCTGATCACTCATCAACATGTGCACGCCATAGATAAACCATATTCCTGCTCAGAATGCGGGAAATCTTTTCCCACCACGTCTCACCTGATCCATCATGAGAAGACTCACGTGTCCGAAAAGCCATTTTCCTGTTCTGAGTGCGGGAAGTCCTATGCGCAGAGGGGGCATCTTAATTTACACCTCAGATCTCACACGGGGGAAAAGCCGTTTGAATGCCCCGAATGCTGGAAATGTTTTCCTCAGAAGGATAGTCTTATTAAACACCAGAGGTGCCACACGGGGGAGCGGCCATATTCCTGTACTGAGTGCGGGAAGTGTTTTTCCAGCAGACAAAGTCTTAATTCCCACCAGTCGGCTCACACAGGGGTGAAGCCCTATTCGTGTTCGGAATGCGGGAGATGTTTTCCCCGGAGAGGAGCCCTGGTCAGGCATCAGCGTGTGCACACGGGAGAGAAGCCGTATTCCTGTTCGCAATGCAGTAAATGTTTTGTGACCAAAGCTCATCTGATCTATCACGAGAAGACTCACATGTCCGAAAAGCCGTTTTCCTGTTGTGAATGCGGAAAGTCCTTCCCTCAGAGGGGGAGCCTTATCTCACACCAGAGATGTCACACGGGGGAAAAGCCGTTTTCTTGCCCCGAGTGTGGGAAATGTTTCCCTCACAAAGACACTCTGATTAAACACCAGAGGCGTCACACGGGAGAGAAGCCGTTTTTATGCCAGGAATGCGGAAAGTCTTTTCCTCAGAAAAACTATCTCATTAGACATCAAAGGTGTCACACCGGAGAGAAGCCGTTTTCCTGCACCGAATGTGGGGGATGTTTCTCCACCGTACAAAATCTTATTTCACACAAAAGAACTCACACCGGAGAGAAGCCGTATTCATGTTCAGAGTGCGGGAGATGTTTTTCCTGGAAAAAAGCCATGACCAGGCATCAGGGTGTGCATTCAAGAGAGAATCCATGTCTCCAGATCTCCTCTCCTCCATCACCAGCGGACTCGCATGACTTGCCATCAACCTACTTTGATTGAAACCCCAACGAGTGATGCCGGACCGGTTATTCTTTCATCACCACAGCGCCAAAGTTCAATAAAGATTGGGATTGTCTTATTTGTGTGTTGGCTATGTATGTGTGTGCGTATACATTAGGGATATACCGATACTAGTATTGGTCACGGTGCAGATACCGAATATTTGGGTGAGTACTCATACTTGCTCCGATACCTTCCCCGATACCAGAACTTCTGGTCAGAGGAAGATTTCCTCTGACCGGCAGTGCTGTAGGGGAAAGGAGAGGGCTTCCTGTGCAATCAGGAAGCCGGGCGGCGAGTAATGAATCTTCCAGCATGCTGATTGGCCGGGAAGCCGGCTCCTCGCTGGTTGGCCGGGAAGCTGGCTCCTTGCCGATTTCCTTGCTGACTGACTAGAAACCTGGCATGGAGCTGGCTTCCCGGCCAATCAGGGAGGCGGGTCATTACTTGACGCCCGGCTTCCTGATTGGTGGGGAAGCCGGCTGGATGCTGATTGGCTGTGAAGCCGGTTTCCCGGCTAATCACAATCCAACAACATGGAGCCGGGCAGCATGTCATTACCAGCCCCACGGCTTCCTGATTGTATGGCCGCCCTTCTTTCTTTGTAAGTTTTGGTGTTGCAGCTGCCAGCTCAGACAGGGCGGCCGTGTTCATAGCCGAGGAAAGCTCCCTTAAGCCCCTCCTCTTACCGTATATGTAGAAATGATGATTCCTCTTATTGATTTTTGATGCAGATACCTGTCACACGCTATCTGCTATTACATAGGGTGCGTGTTAGCCCCCCTACGTGATAGCAATAGGGTTAGTATAAATAAAGTGTTTAAAAGTTATAAAAATGTAAGTAACATCAATTAAAAAAAATTACAACATTTTTTTTAAGTCCCCCACGTGCACGCACATACACGCAAACACGCGTCGGTGCGCCTATGACAATTGCGCTACACTTGTTACATATCGCCGCAAACGTCGCAGTGAAAGCAATAATTCTAGCGCTGTCAATCACTGTTAGCACTAAACTGATGAGCTGTAAAAGCGTTTAAAATGTTCCCTATGGGAAATTTGGGGTATTATCATGTGTACTAGGCCAGTGACTCCTACAATCTTATTGGCAGCTCTACAGAGAATAATAATGAGAATTCAACACTGAGATGTCGTTATTATTCTAGCTCAGGCCTCAGGCTATCATCACTGTGCTCCCTCTGCACCGGAAACACTCTTCACGTCCGCCTTCTGGCTAAGACTGTGTGCGTTCCACGGCCTCTCGGTTACTTCCTGGTCGCCATAGTGACGCCCAGCCCTGTGTCTGGACAATCTACCAAAGGCCCCAATAGTAACAGAGAGCCGTTGTTTGGAAGCGGTGCCACCACTAGAGGGCGCTGTTCTGTCATGTCACAGGAAGAAGTGTCCTTGGGGGCAGAGGGACGGCGGCCATTTTGTTGTAGCCCGGAAAAGAAAGACGGGGATAATCTTACCATAGTAATCTTCTTGGGAGACTGTGAGCCTGGAGAGTGAGAGCCCAGTGAGGAGGAGGTAATAATGTCTTCTTATGAGAGGAGGAAGAGAGAATGGGGTCCCAGGACCCTGTGTGGACTGGATGGGGAGGGTGTTATGTCACTTCAAAAATTCATGGTCAGGGCGCTATAGAAATACACCTATTGTTGAGGAATAGATTTGGGTGCCTAGTGGTAACCTACACAGTGTTATGGACTTCCTGTTAGATCAGCCCTGATTGGCCCAGTGCTGTCACATGGCCAGAGTCACATGCTTCTCCATATGTGGAAGTACCAGGTATGCCTTTCAGCTGGAAGGGGATGAAGCCTGAAATGATAGACCCATTTATTCCATCTTAAATATATTCTAAGCTTGTCATTCCTCTTTATTTATGCCCGCGGACTTGGCACAAACCACATTTGCCCAATTAAAGCGTGGCGCGTTGCAGCGGTGCCACGCAGCTGTTCTATTGAAAGCTCCAACTCGTCGATATCTCCAACCACCTCACTGCTGGGTACTTGGAAGTTGGAGATTTCGACCAGACAGCGTTAGACTGCAAAGCGCAAAGACTGTTGGAGCCTCTGCACAGCTGCATTTTAACAATATTCAGCAGGTGGCAAACTCGACGAGTATTCTGAAAACGCTATGCGAACGCATGCGAAACCGCAACTGTACAGAGCTCCAGTGTTTCTGAGCACCGGAAGTGAGGTAGTTGGAGATCTCAATGAGTTGGAGCTTTCCATAGAACACCGGACCTAAGACTGAGAGCTGGCCAATCACATGACCCCTGACCGATCGGCACACAGTCTATGCTCCCAGCAGCTAGTTGTTGGCTCCCTGTAGGGAGGGGGTGGGCACAGCTGACTGTGGCCCTAGAGAGGCGGAGCCAGTTGTGAAGCCCTTGTCAAGCATGGCCTGGCATTGCCCTGTCTACTGATAGCTGGCATTAGCTCATTGTTGGCTGATTTTAGGTCACAGAAGAACATAAAAAAAAAATGTTTCAGGCCGTAGCTGATTGGGCGGCAGTGGAGGGAGCTTCCATCCATTTTCCTTCCGCATAAGAAAGAGCGCCTACGGAAGAGGTGGGGGGTCGGGAATACTTCCCTAGCACTGCGATCTCCAAGGGCCCGCCTGATTTGAACAGGTCCACCTCATTTGATCATGGGCTGGGAAGTCAGAGAGCCTTCGGTGTCATCTTCCATCCCCGGGAGTGGTGCCCTTGGGGTGGTGGAGTTACATTTTGGGTTTGGGACCCCACTGTGTGAAACATAACTAGGCGACGACACTAGCTATTTTTTTTCTTCTGTACCACACCTCCTGGGCTAGGCCTGGGAGGTGCTCCTGGGCTCTTATCTGGTTACATCTAAAGATGGTTTACATTTATTTTGCATATAGTTACATTTTCATGATAAACTTTCACTTTAATTTTAGGCAGTACAACGGGGTATAAACCCGCTAAAGTTCAAATACAAATGAGTGCATGTGATGTGAAAGACAAAAAGATCTGTACAAGGACGTCATGATGGAGAACCGGCCTCCCCTCACATCACCGGGTAAGAGGAGACTTTCATTTCTTGAGTATTGAGGATCCCCCTAGATACACACATCCTCTGATATAAAGACATAGAAACAATGTATTCAGTCAGTGTGTGTGTTTCCTACAGATGGATCCAGGAACAGAAATACCCCAGAGAGATGTCCCCGTCCTCTGTATTCCCGGGATTCCACACAGGAACATCAGGAGATCCCTCAGACCTGTCCTCTGTATTCCCGGGACTCCACACAGGAACATCAGGAGATCCCTCAGGCCCGTCCTCTGTATTCCCGGGATTCCACACAGGAACATCAGGAGATCCCTCAGGAGGATCAGGAGACCCCTCAGGATGATCAGGTAGATGGGACTAAGGGTCTTCACTAAAGGTGATAAATGTCTTCTCCATAAAGTAGTTACATATTAATAGTCTGCATTCCGTCTTATCCAGGGCCTCATTGTTGTTAAAGTTGAAGTGAAAGAAGAAGAAGATATGTATGTTTGGGGTGATGAGCCGTGTAGGGATGAGGACATCCCTCCAGAGATCAGCACAGGTGAGGAATAAACACTAAATCCAGAAAAGAGTCCCAGATTCTCCTTGTTCAGTCACTACAACAATCTCCTCTTCTCCCCCCTCCTCTGTCAGTAGACAGTAACGGGGGGACGGAATGTTTCTAGTGGGGGGAGTCAGGAGCCATCAGCCTCTATTAGGCTCCGCCTCTCCTCACATCATGTCATTGTGTGTTACCAGCCAAGAGACGTGACCAGTCTCCTCCCACACACACTCTCTGGGGTCTCTCATACATCTCAGTACAGGGGGCTTCACTCTCATCTTTATTCACAGATCCCGGGGACACTCAGAGAGACGTCAAAGATGAGGAGGAGGAAGAAGGACGTGTGAGAATTAAAGAGGAGGAAGTTCCTATAGAGATCAGCACAGGTGAGGAATAACCACTAAATACAGAAAGTATTCATAAAATAATCATTGCATTTTTGGCCCATATGTTGGAAATTGTAGGCCTAAAGATTACTTAAAGCCCCCCAAAACTATATATCTTAAACAATATAATAACCATTTTGTAAAATATAAAAGCCGAGGTTACGGTGAGTAAATAGACACCCAACATGCCCAGGTAAAAAATTGTCTGCGTCTGTGAACCAGCGCCAAAACACGGCGCACCAAATTGTCTATACGCAACGCTTTAACGGCCCGTACATCAGTTTATAGATATCTGTGAATATTGGCACTGGAATGATTGGTGTCACTCTGGCACACGCGGCGATACCTAACGTGTAGTGCGATCGCCGTTTTTGTACATAGGTGTACTGGTCTCCCTCCGTTCTCCCTGCACAGAGCCACAAGACCGGGCCCGCAAGGAGCACACAGGCCCGTGGCTGCGGAGGAGAGGGGGGCACACGAAGGTACCGAATACAAACCATCGGACGTCTCTACAGACGCCGGACCCGCTTGTATGCGCACGGCCATCGCCGGCTGCTTCAAATGTTGACCGCTTCCCGCTCGTGCGTGCGTGCCAGGCGGCGCGGGCGCAGAGGACGTTTTAGGGCGCCCACCCGCATCTAAAAGGCTCCCGTTCGGCGGACGGGAGGTGGTTAAAGGAGCCCGCTGCCGCCTACGTATGAGTCCCTGCTATTTCATTGCCGAGCTTTTCACTTCTTTTGTGTTTCTTTTTATTTCCTGCAGACGGACAATTGAATAAGTACGACGTGGGGAAGCCCACCGTGACCACCAAGTATGCTAAAACAGAAGATGACCTCTCATCCGATTCCTTAGATGAGAACCCCATCACCACGGTTCTCGTTACAGTCCCTCCGAGTGCAGCGCCGTCTCCCGCTAAACGTAAGAGACGTTTTCCCGCACGCTCGTCTCCTCGCACCCGTCCAACGCCTCCTATAGAGGGGGAAAAGTTCTCTTGTCCCGAGTGCGGCAAAAGCTTTAGCCAGAAAGCCCATCTCGCGTCGCACAAGAGGTCTCACGTAGCGAAAGAAGCCCACACTTGTTCTGAGTGCGGCCAGTGTTTCTCCTCCAAAAAAGTTCTTCTCGAGCATCAGAGAACGCACGATGGAATGAAGCCGCTTTCATGTTCCGAATGCGGGAAAGGTTTCACCCGGAAATATTCTCTTCTGACACACCAAAGGGTTCACACGGGGGAGAAACCGTACTCGTGTTCACAATGCGGGAAGTGTTTTTCACTGCTGACCACTCTCATCAGGCACGAGAGGACGCACTCAGGGGAGAAGCCGTTTTCGTGTCCTGAGTGCGGGAAATGCTTTAGGCAGAAATCAGATGCATTAATACACCAGAGAATTCACTCCGGAGTGAAGCCGTTTTCCTGTTCCGAATGCGGAAAATGTTTCGGTTGCAAAGGAGCGCTGATCTCGCATCAACGATCGCACACGGGGGAGGGAGCGTATTCGTGCGCCGAGTGCGGGAAACGTTTTTCCATCAGCACTCACCTCCGCTGTCACGTGCAGACTCACTTGCTTGAAAAGAAATTTCCCAGCTCGGAATGCGGAGAGTCCCTCCCCGAGAGAGAGAATCTGCTTTTGCACCGGGCGGTGAAGCCGTTTTCTTGCCCCGAATGCGGGAAATGTTTCCCTCACCAAGGCCGCCTTACTAAACACCGGAGATGCCACACGGGGGAGAAGCCGTTTTCATGCCGGGAATGCGAGAAATCTTTTTCCCAAAAGAGCGATCTGATCAGGCACCAGAGATGTCACACGGGAGAGAAGCCGTTCTCCTGCAATGTGTGCGGAAGATGTTTTTCAACCACGCAGAATCTCACGTCACACCGGAGAACTCACACGGGGGAGAAGCCGTTTTCATGTGCGGAATGCGGGATCTGTTTTACTTGGAAGAGATCCCTGATCAGGCATCAGCGTGTGCACACGGTATAGAAGCCGGCTTCCTGTCAGGAGCCCAGAAGATGTCTCTGGACCTTCTCTATCATGAGAAGACTTGCATGTCTCTGACGTCAACTTGCCGGAGTTGAAACACCAAAAGGTTGAGGTTTCCACTGACTGGACTTGGAGTTGATGCCGAACTGGTTACTCTTCCGTCAACCATCACCCCCAAGGTTCAATAAAGACCTTTGTTGTATTATTATCCTGTATTTGTGTGTTTCTTGCTACTAGTACATGCAGGCCCGGATTTACACTCCCTGCTGCCCCGAGGCCAGGATCTGCAACGCTCACCAGTCGGCCATCCTGAAGTGGCATCTATCCCTCCTCCTCCCTGCTGACTTCAACGCAACCACCGCTGGCTTCAGCGTTCAGGAGGTCAGAGAGGAGATATTTACCAATCCTCTGTGTTCAGAGCAAACACTAGTGATCAGTGTGCTTTACATCACTTCCTGTTCATTCGTGAGTATCTCAATGGGTGGAAGCACTCACTATAGAGCAGGGGTAACCAAACCTCCCCGCTGTGGTGGAACTACAAATCCCATGAGGCATTGCAAGATTCTCACAGCCACGACTCCTGAAGAGAGATGCATCATGGGATTTGTAGTTTCACCACAGCCGGAGGTTTGAGACCCTTGCTCTATACCTACTGACCTTAACTTATACATTAGCCACATGTGGGGGAACTGTGCCAAACGCTTTTGCAAAGTCCAGGTATACTTTATCCACAGCCGTTCCTCCGTCCAATTTATCGCTCACTTCCTCATGAATATCCATCAGTCCCGTGGCTCTGAATTGGAGTATCAACCAGTAATTATAGATGGCAGGATTCAAACCTGCACAGGGAACCTCCAATGGATTTCAAATCCATCGTCTGAACCTCTCAGAGTGCGAGTTCTGCTTTAATCCCAACCGCCCTCCCCTCCCCCTGTGATATTGTGGATTTGTCTCCGGAAGATTCTCCTGTTAAATCTCATTTATTTGTAACTGAAGATGAGGGAGCCAAGAAAAGTCTTCCAAACAAACAGGAAACAACAATTTCCCGTCGGCTGTCATTGATATGTTAAAGCTTGATGAGTCCTCCAACGTGACTGGTAGTTCAGCTTCCATAACAGCATATGCACTTGGGTTTCCCCATCATAGGCCTCGACAGGCCCATTTCTGTCAGCCATTGTTTCTGAGGAATTTGTAGGTATCTCATGTGTTAAAGGGCCACCACCATTCCCGTTACTGACTCCGCTTCCATGAAGGAGCTGGAGGATAAAAGTTTGAGACTTTAATCATATACAGTTTTCACTTCAGGTTCATCTAGGGTTGCCACATGTCCGGGATTCACCCGGACCGTCCAGTTTCTGAGTCTTGTGTCCGGGTGTCAGGCCAGCTGACTCCCGGACACAAGGCGCTGAGTGCCAATACCGGCACTTTACATTTTTTGACAGATGTGGCTGCCGAGGTCCCCAGCAAGCGCAGGGCGGGCCGCACGTCTCCTCCTCTGTCACGCTGCCTGCTTCCGGACCCTTGGTGAGACACCGCACAGCAAAACCTGCATAGGCAGCTAAGAGCCTCCACCTGAGACCCCACACAGCCACCTGAGAGCCCGCTTATCCCACCTGAGAGTGCACATAGTCCATATGATACCCCAGGTAGCCACCTGAGGTGTTCACTTGGCGCAACTGAGAGTCCACATAGCCCACCTGAGATCCTACTTAGCTCATCTGAGACCCCATGCAGCCACCTGAGAGTGCACATAGCCAACCTGAGAACCCACACAGCCACCTGAGAGTTCACATAGCCCACCTGAGATCCTACTTAGCTCATCTGAGACCCCACACAGCCACCTGAGAGTGCACATAGTCCATCTGAGACCCCACGCAGCCACCTGAAAGTTCACTTAGCCACCTGAGATCCTACTTATCTCACCTGAGACCCCATGCAGCCACCTGAGAGTGCACATAACCACCTGAGATCCTACTTAGCCCACCTGAGAACCCACACAGCCACCTGAGAGATCGCTTAGCTCAACTGAGACCCCACACAGCCACCTGAGTGCACGTAGCCCACCTGAGATCCTACTTAGCCCACCTGAGAGCCCGCACAGCCCTGGTAAGACCATGCACAGGCCACCTGACACCCCGGGAAATTAGGGAGCCACCCTAGAACAACACAGAGGATGTAGCGTCATATTATTTCGTATTGCTGGGATTTGTAGTCCTCTATAGCGGGTCCCCTTACTCCCGCCCTGGCTGTCTCACCTCTATATTCTCCACACAAAAAAATTGCAGTGCATGGCGCTCAGTGTTCGGGTTTCCCTTGAAGAAAAGGTGACAACCCTAATAATTTACTTCTCATCTCCTGATCTGTATTAGCACAATGACACCTACAATCTTATTGGCTGCTCTGGGCAGCACTGCAGAGAATAATAAAGATCATTTATTACTGAGATGCCATTAGTTTTCTATCTCAGGATGCCACCAATGATCAGCCTGTCTCCTCTCTATGATCACTGCTCTCCCTCTGCACGGGAAACGCTGCTCTCACTTCCGCCCTGTGCCTTCCAGGGCCGCTCTGATGTTTCTATTGGTTGCCATAGTGACGCCCAGCCGCTTTCAAGGTCCTGAACCGTTTTCACCAGCGTGTACACTAGAGGGCGCGAGTCCCTTGTACAGATCGTGAGGCGGCCATTTTGTCGAAGCCCGGAAAACGTGTCAGGATAGAATCTTCGTGGAGCAATTTTCACTCGTAGTGTGTGTGCCCAGCGAGGAAAAGAAGGTAATAATGTCTTCTTGTTATGACAGGAGGGAGACATAAGGGAGTCCCAGCACTCTGTGTGGATTGGGCTATATGCAGAGTTCCACAGACATATACAATTACCTTCCCCGCACCTTCCAGCCGTTGGGAATGCCTGCTGTATGCTGTGAGCTCCTATTTACACCCTATTAGGCCAGAAATGGTGTTTCTTTCTCTGTGTGTGTTGGGGGCGGGGCAGTGGCACCATAGGGGGCGGGGCAGTGGCACCATAGGGGGCGGGGCTAGATCCTGGTCTATCATGAAGCTGGGCTGGGGACTGGAAGTGGAGGAAAGTTGGTGAGGGCTGACACCTACATACACTGCGTTCTGGCAGAGATGGTGGGGGGGTTAGCTTCCATTATAGGAGGGGATGTCAGTATAGTTTCTATACAGGAGGATTAGAAAGACTGCACATGAGAGTTCATCATCTACAAGGCAGAAGGGAGTGATACAGAAGATAATACCTGTGAGGGATGAGCCAATTGAAGGAGCAGACGTTCAATTTTTAGGTAGAGATGGAATAGACTTCGCTCAGGAGATGAGTTTTCGAGGATGGCCTGAAGGTGGACAGAGCGGGGGATGAACGGACAGGTTGTGGTTGGGAGTTCCAGGGGATAGAAGAGGCCTGGAGAGGAGCACAGGAGAAGGTGATGAGGGAGCAGGAAGTTTTGGGAGGAGTGTAGAGGAGGGTTTGGGGATGAGGTTGGTGATTAGAGTCGGGGGGCCAGGTTCAGAATGGCTCTGTATGTTGTTGTTGTTAATGTTTTGAATTGTATCAATTGTGCTATTGAAAACCAGTGGAGTGATTGGCAGAGAGAGAGGCGGGGGATGGAAACCAGTGGAGTGATTGGCAGAGAGAGAGGCGGGGGGTGGAAACCAGTGGGGTGATTGGCAGAGACAGGTGGAGGGTGGAAACCAGTGGAGGGATTG
>NW_017308483.1:0-6970 GCF_000935625.1 Nanorana parkeri | reverse complement strand
GGATGGAAACCAGTTGAGTGATTGGCAGAGAGAGAGGCGGGGGATGGAAACCAGTGGAGCGATTGGCAGAGACAGGTGGTGGATGGAAACCAGTGCAGGGATTGGCACAGAGGTGTGCCGGCCACTGAACTGTTGGTGAGACGGATAAGTCTGCCGGCAGCAGTCATGATAGGTTGAAGGTGGGCTCACCTGTGTAGAGGGGGGCCAAGAGTTGCAGTAGTGGAGACCAGAGATGACAAGGGAGTGAATTACAATCTTTGTGACGTCTTTGTTGGGCGAATATCGGAGATGTTACGGAGGTGAAGACGACAAGATTTGGACAGTGATTGGATGAGGGGCTTGCAGGAGAGGTCAGAGCCCTGCAGGTACACCTGCACACTGGACTGGTGAACTGCTTGCTGTGCCTTAATGCAGGTGCCCCGAACAGGAATGGCATTGTGCCAGCAATGGCTGTGACAGGCCCCTCACTGGGACCTTCCCATGAGCTCACCTCAATATATCCTCCGATGGTGTCTTTGCCAATCAATCAATTAGACCTCATATAAGACACATGGAAGAGGAGGACAAACCTTTGTCTCTAGGACAGAGCGCTAGACAAGGCAGAGATAAACCTCAGCTCTTTGGCCAAGGAAGGGACCCAGAAGGTTAATCCATCATAATATATTCAAGTCTACCAGTGGTTACCAGGAACAGTAGAAAAGTAGGTGTCAGAACTGGATCAAGGATCGTTCACCTGCCAGGAGAAGAGTAGACGGAAGATCGGAAATTGTAAGATGATGAGTGGATGTCCATGTTCAAAGTTCCCCACACGTATATACTGGAATGTCTGTGACAGACATGTTACACACTTACCCCTGCATTGTATACTCTCTTTTTTTTCTGTACATTGCACTGTCCTGCCCCTGCGCTGTATACGCTATGTTGCGTGTGACATATCGTGTAGTAATGATGGGTTTTTGGGCCTCATAATCTGTCTGGTTATATTGTCTGACTGTTCCTAGTATGTGTGTACTTCCAACTATACACAATATTCCTTTTTAACAGTGTGAGGCTTATAAAGCACCCCACATTTCACATACAAGACGGACAGAAAAGTGGGAGCATATAGAAGAACACCGGGATCTCTACAAGGACGCCATGATGGAGAACCGGCCGCCCCTCACATCACCGGGTAAGAGGAGACTTGTAAAGAAGAGAAGAGTATTGAGGATACCCCTAGATACACACATCCTCTGATATAAAGACATAGTGTAATGGATCCCAGCCGTCTGCGCATGTGTGGCCGGCACGTTCCCGCATTGCTCGGGAGCGCGCCGTCCCGCGCATGCGCAGTAGCAGTAACCCGCGCACACAAAGATGCGCCATTCCGCGCATGCGCAGTAAGCCATCAGCAGGAAAATCTGCTATGATGGCGCACAGGAAATGACATCACGGGCCCTATATAAACCCAGCAGCATTACCACCATGTTGCTGGTTTATTGTCAGCTAATCCTTGTTCCAGTTTGTTGTTGATATTCTGCTTGTTCCTAGTGACCCGGATTTCCACGACGACCCTTGAATTCTGCCTGCCTTGACCACGGAACTGTTATTCGACCATTCTTCTGCCTGACCCCTTTATTGTACTGGATTTGCCTGCTTAGAACCTGACCTCGGATTGTCCACCGGATTACGGCTTGCACGGTGCTCAAACACCATTGGCACTCCTGCCACTTGTTGTCCCACTGGGCTCTGTTCCCATCCTCGGAGCCTCCCAGGACACAAGGTGCAAGGGAAGCCTCCTCTCACGTCCGGTCTCCCAGAAGGTACGTGACACATAGAAACAATGTATTCAGTCAGTGTGTGTGTTTCCTACAGATGGATCTAGGAAGAGAAATACCCCAGAGAGATGTCCCCGTCCTCTGTATTCCCGGGACTCCACACAGGAACATCAGGAGATCCCTCAGGAAGTTCAGGAGATCCCTCAGGAAGTTCAGGAGATCCCTCAGGAAGTTCAGGAGATCCCTCAGGAAGTTCAGGAGATCCCTCAGGAAGTTCAGGAGATCCCTCAGGAAGTTCAGGAGATCCCTCAGGAAGTTCAGGAGATCCCTCAGGAAGTTCAGGAGATCCCTCAGGAAGTTCAGGAGATCCCTCAGGAAGTTCAGGAGATCCCTCAGGAGGATAAGGTTGATGGAACTATGGATCTTAGACTTGGTACTCATCTTCACCTTAAGTTAGTTACATAATATAGTCTGTGTGGTTTCTTATACAGGGTGAAGGTCTGATTGTTGTTAAAGTTGAAGTGAAAGAAGAAGAAGAGACTTATGGGGGGGGTGAGGAGCTGTGTAAGGAGGAGGAAATCACTTCAGGTGAGTAATAAACACTAAATCCAGAAAACAGTCCCAGATTCTCCTTGTTCAGTCACTACAGTACAGGGGGCTTCACTCTCATCTTTTTTCGCAGACACTAGAGCCACTCGGAGGGAAGTCAAAGGTGAGGAGGAGGAAGGAGGACATGTGAGAATTAAAGAGGAGGAATTCCCTCCAGAGATCAGCACAGGTGAGGAATAAATACTGAATCCAGAAAAGAGTCCCAGATTCTCCTTGTTCAGTCACTACAACAATCTCTTCTCCCCACTGTCAAAGCTGAGAAGGAGGTAGAGGGATGTGGGAGGATCAAAGAGGAGGAAGAAGGACATGTGAGCATCAAAGAGGAGGAAGACCCTCCAGAGATCAACACAGGTGAGGAATAAACACTGAATCCAGAAAAGAGTCCCAGATTCTCCTTGTTCAGTCACTACAACAATTTCTTCTCCCCCCTCCTCTGTCAGTAGACAGTAATGGGGGGGACGGAATGTTTCTAGTGGGGGGAGTCAGGAGCCATCAGCCTCTATTAGACTCCGGCTCTCCTCCTCACATCATGTCATTGTGTGTTACCAGCCAAGAGATGTGACCAGTCCCCCCCCCCCCACACACACACTCTCTGGGGTCTCCCATACATCTCAGTACAGGGGGCTTCACTCTCATCTTTATTCACAGACCCCGGAGACACTCAGAGAGACCTAAAAGCTGAGGAGGAGGAAGAAGGACTTGTGAGGATCAAAGAGGAGGAAGTTCCTATAGAGATCAGCACAGGTGAGTAGTAAACTCTAAATAAAGAAATAATCCATAAAATAATGGCATCCAATCCGAGTATTTCATCACACACAGATTTTCAGACATTCTCTAGCGGGGATCATCGAGATCGGAGTTCACATCATGTACAATGTCATCTTTGTTCTTGCTATAGTCGATAATATAAAGGCCTCTGAGGTGCTGATTGCACTTGTAATGGTGTTTCCGCTTATGTCATGCAGACGGACAGTGCGGAGAGTGTACCACGAGGCATGAGGGTCCCATTATGGCGACACACGGTAAAGCAGAAGATGGGGACATCACTTCAGACTTTTCAGAAGAGACCCCCATTGGCCCCCAATCCCATCCCCCACCTCACTGTGCAGATCTGTCATCTGGTTCCTCCACACATGGGGAGTGTTCTTCTGATCTCTCCCATCAAACAGCTCGTAGAGCAGGAAAAACATTTTCCTGTTCCCCTTCCCCCGGAGAAGTTCCTACCAAACATCGGAGATCTCACAGCGGAATAGAACCATTTTCATGTTCCGAACACCAACGAGTGGACACGGGAGAAAAACCGTATACGTGTTCGGAATGTGGGAAGAGTTTTTGCCTAAGGCCCTTTCTCGTTAAACATCAGAGAACGCACTCCAAAGAGAAGCCGTTTTCATGCCCCGACTGCGGGAAATGCTTTCGAGAGAAATGGGTGGCGGTAACGCACCAGAGGACTCACACTGACGTGAAGTTGTTTTCGTGTCCGGAATGCGGCAAATGTTTTGCCACGAAGCGGGCCCTGATCAAACATCAACCGGTGCACAAGGGGGAAAAGCCGTTTCCATGCGCCGAGTGCGGAAAATGCTTTAGAGAGAAATGGGCGGCGGTAAGGCACCAGAGGACTCACACTGACGTGAAGTCGTTTTCGTGTCCCGAATGCGGAAAATGTTTTGCCACGAAGCGGGCCGTGATCAAACATCAACCCGTGCACACGGGGGAAAAGCCGTTTTCATGCCCCGAGTGCGGGAAAAGTTTTCTGCACAAAATGAGCCTTACTGTTCACCAGAGGTGTCACACGGGGGAAAAGCCATTCGCCTGCACTGAATGTGGGAGATGTTTTTCCACCACTCAAAATCGCGCCGCACACCAGAGAACTCACACCGGAGTGAAGCCATATGCTTGCTCGGAATGTGGGAGCTCTTTTTCCTGGAAGAGATCCTTGCTCAGACATCGATGTGTACAAGCGGGAGAGAAGCCGTCTTCCTGTTAGGGGCTCAGGAAATATTTTGTCTTTATATCTTATCTATCATGAGAAGACCCGCGTGTCTTGTCTTCTTGCCTGAGCTGAAACTAGAGACTGAGGGCTCCACCAACTGGACACTTGGACTTGATGCTGAACTGGCTCCTCCTTCATCACTAACATACCATAGTCCAATAATGATGCAGCAGGCTAGTCCATGGTGCTGAAATCTCATTGCAGCAACTCAAAATGGTACTCATTAGTTTGTATGGCCCCCGGGTGATTGTATGGATGCCTGACAACATCGGGGACATGTTCCTAATGGTGTCCTGGGGCATCTCCTCCCAGATCTGGACCAGGCATCACTGAGCTCCTGAACAGACTGAGGTGCATCGGATGGACTGAGACATAATGCCCCAGAGGTGTTCTATTGGATTCAGGAGAGCGTATGGGCCATTCAATGGTATCAATTCCTTCATCCTCAAGGAACTAGCTGCATACTTTAGCCACATGAGGCCGGGCATTGTCGTGCACCAGGAGGAACCCATACCAGTGTAGGGTCTGACAACGGGTCCAAGGATTTCATCCCCATATCCCGATATGTCTTGCCTGTAGAGGTCTGTGCGTCCCTCCATGGATATGCCTCCCCGGACCATCACTGACCCAATACCAAACCGGTCATGCTGAACGATGTTACAGGCAGCATAACGTTCTCCACGGCTTCTCCAGACCCTTTCACGTCTGTCACATGTGCTCAGGGTGAACCTGCTCTCCTCTGTGGAAAGCACAGGGCGCCAGTGGAGGACCTGCCAAATCTGGTGTTCAATGGCAAATGCCAATCGACTTCCACGGTGCCGGGCAGCGAGCACAGGGACCACTAGAGGACGTCAGGCCCTCAGGCCACCCTCATAAAGTCTGTTTCTGATTGTTTGGTCAGAGACCTTCACACCAGTGGCCTGCTGGAGGTCATTTTGTAGGGCTCTGGCAGTGCTCATCCTGTCCCTCCTTGCACAAAGGAGCAGATACCGGTCCTGCTGATGGGTTGATGACCTTCTACGGCCCTCTCCAGCTCTCCTAGAGTAACTGCCTGTGTCCTGGAATCTCCTCCATGCTCCTGAGACTGTGCTTGGAGACGCAGCAAACCTTCTGGCAATGGCACGTATTGATGTACCATCCTGGAGCCGACATGCCTGTGCAACCTCCCCCTATAGGGTCCCGGTATCGCCTCATGCTACCAGTAGTGACACGGACTCCAGCCAAATGCAAAACTAGTGAAAAACAGTCAGAAAAAGATGAGTAGGGAAAAAATGTCAGTGGTCTCCACCCGTAAAACCATTGTTGTTATGGAGGTCATCTCATTGTTGCCCATCTAGTGCACCAAAGCAGCTGAAACTGATTAACAACCCCCCCTCCCCCCTTCTGCTACTTACCTGACCTGATCAATATCCCCCTAGGAGTTTCATTGACTTGATGCTAAACTCTGAATAAAAAGTGTTCCTTTCATTTGTTTGAGCAGTGTACTTTATCACCACCAGGACATCAAAACTAGGGATGTTCCGATATCGGTACTATTGGCAGGCGATCGGGCAGTCGCCGGCCAGCTAAATTAGGACCCCACCTGGAGCTCCTCCCACCGGACCAGCCCTGGACCCGCCGCTGCTCTCCCGCACAGCGCCGATGGAGGGGAAGACGAGGCCGTGCAGGTGCCGAGCGATTACTGCCAGCGCTTCTGTCAGGTGAGGAGAGGGCTCTGTGTGCATGGCGCCCTCAGACTGCTGTAATGGTGGAGGGTGCGAGGGGCAGGATCGCTGGCTCCTTTGTGTGTTTACATGCTGCATACATATGTAGCATGTAAACACACCTTCTGTGCACTGCAGCCTCAGGTAGACATGTGCGATTCGTTTCGTTACGAATTTCTTAAAATTCATAAGTTCGGAAGCATCCGAAATCCGAATTGCAATGCTTCCAAATGTAATACGAAATTCCGAATCCGGATTTCGTTGAAACGGAAACTAATAATACCTCTGTGACTGAGTTTGAACAACATGACTATTTTTTCTTATTTATCCAAAAATACGGAATTCCGTTGATTTCTGATCCGAATTTTCGTTGAAAAGGGAACTAACTAATATACTACACTAGGCATGATGTACGAAATTCCATTAACGATTTCCGGATCCAAATCCGAATTTCGTTAAAAATGGTAAATGGTAGTCACCAGTAGGGAGGGATGGGTCCGCAGATCCGATTTGAACATGAGTATGAATCGAACATTGTTCGTTCGAGCATTGTGGGAGCCCCTCATAATGGTCACAGCAGGTGTACTGTACAGACCCAGGAAGTCAGCACAGGGATGGTGGGAACCCCTCATAATGAGTATAGCAGGATTTCAGACCCGGGAAGTAAGTCAGCACAGGGATGGTGGAGCCTCTTATAATGGGCACAGGAGGTATATAGACCCGGGAACTCAGCACAGGGATGGTGGGAAACTGCCATTCTGCTCCCTGACAGCGAGGTGTGAGGTTGTTGGTTGCTTAGCTCGTGAGCTTCCAGAGACCGGGGGCTAGAGTTGCTTCTCTGCCCCCAGGAGAGATGCTGTATCCTGCGGAGGACCCCGGCGGGGGCTCCCTGGAGAGGCCTGTGACTA
>NW_017308482.1:184157-191586 GCF_000935625.1 Nanorana parkeri | reverse complement strand
ACATCAGATCCCTTCCAGGTATAAGAGATAATCATATCACAATAGGAAGTGGACAATCTTGTTTTAAGGAGACACTTGTGTTGTCGGGATTCTTCAAATGCAAAAAAAAAAAGCTCAGGGTCTGTTCTAGGAAAACTACCAGACATGGGTTTCCTTGGAGAATAATAACTTTAGGATCCACCCAATGTCTGACCCCGCAGTACTTGGCATTAGGCTGTAAACATGGAACATCCTGCGCTACTAACACAATGACAGAAGCACATTCACACACATTTCACCGATGACATCAGAGGGCACTGTGAGGCCACTATGCACTGTATCCCAGCAAGTGTTATGACTGTGTGTAATGTAACGAAAGCAAACCATGGAAGCCAGAGATGGAACCACATCCCTCTACTAAGCTACGCGATTGCATAATGGGGACACCAGCTGGAACCACCGTGTGTGTCCTAAAATACAAAGGCGGAGAGCATCTAAAAGTACACTATGGTTGGCAAATGACCCGATCTATGAGGCAAAACATGCTAACCTTATGTATATGCTGAAAAGGCGTTCCCAGTATGCCGTGCAATGTGGTGCATGGAGCAGACCGTGGAATGAGTCAGATAGATAGCTGGAGATGAAGTAGACTGTAATGCAAAGAGACAAATCCCTAAGCTCTGGAATTCCGTACCAATGTTCTTACTTGAGACATACAGTACATTGTATATCTTACCGAAGGTTTATTACACAGTGTGCTTGGGAGGAATCCACCACCTCTTCCTCAGGCATGCAAGATAACACAAATAAAGACATTTATAGCCCAGTACTGGAAAACAGGCTCATTCATTAACTCTTTGCATGCCATTCACCATGTAATCCCTTTGTAAAGCTGGGTATACACAGTTAGAACTTAATTCAAAAACAAAAACTTTGTTTTCGGAACTTTCATTTGATTTACTAAGGGGTCTATTCGCTAAGCTGCCGAGGGCAGCCGAGTGAATGACCGTACCACCTCTTCCTCAGGCATGCAAGATAACACAAATAAAGACATTTATAGCCCAGTACTGGAAAACAGGCTCATTCATTAACTCTTTGCATGCCATTCACCATGTAATCCCTTTGTAAAGCTGGGTATACACCGTTAGAACTTAATTCAAAAACAAAAACTTTGTTTTCGGAACATTCGTTCGATTTACTAAGTAATGGGGTCAAATCAAAAATAGTTTTCAACCACAGTGACAAAAAATAAAATAAAAAAAATTCTCAAATGAATGAAATTCGACCAGTGAATGTGACTTTTGTTCGAGAAAATTAATTCATTCCAAAATCGAATGATAAAATTAGGGATGCACCGATACTAGTATCGATATCGGTGCCGATACAGAGTATTTGGGCGAGTACTCATACTCGCCCAAATGCTCCGATGCCTAACACGAGTACTTCCTGTATCGGGCAGCGCGTCATTACACGCTGCCCGGTTTCCTGATTGGCCCGGGAAGTGACTCCATGCTCTCTCGTCACTTGTGATGAGAAAGCATGGGGCTGACTTCCCGGCCAACAAAGTTAAAAACAAATTACATTTTAAGCAACGTTCTTCAAGTCTCTGATGGAATTATTGAATGTGCTGATGGGCTTGTTTCTATAAACCTTTGTTCGAAATCCACCAGTATATGGCCAGAATATTGCTACAAACTAGAAACAAATAAATTAAGATGAAGTTTAAAACAGAAAAAGAACAATTATCGCCGAAGTGTGTAACACTGTGGAAATAGGTGGAAGAATCTAAACTAAATGTATAAACACAATTCATGAACTAAACATACGTAATGTTTGGCCCTTAGTGGCTGAAAGGCGTCAGCTTGTTTCTTATTCCTGGTTCAATGTTTTATGCCTTGAATTAAAAAATAAGATACTGTATGTGTAAGGTTGATCTGTACTGTGTGCTGACCGTTCGCAGCAAGTCTATAATTCATCAAACATATGAATTCAAGTCTGTGACACTGTTTAGCATTTTGTCATGCATCTGTGATACAAATGTTGGTGTTTGGCCCAGATTCCTAGCCTAGTTCCCCATAAGGTCCACTCTTCTACTAACTGACAGCAGGCAGTGGTTGGGATCCATAGCAGGCTGGTTATTGGCTATGGAATCAGCCCAATGCCTGCTGTCAATCACGAGGGAGGCCGACAATATGGAAAAGTATAAACGCAAAAATTTCAAAGGCAACATTTCCACCTATCCTGCTAAAAACAGAAACAGAAAAAGAAAAAACAAATTACACCATATAAATATTATCATTAAAGGAGAACTATGGGGGTCAGTGTTTTTCCCCATAGTTCTCCTTAGGGTAATGGGTAGGGTAAAAACTAGCGTCCTCCCGTTACCCTAAGCTCAGTATATAGGGAGCTACAGCTCGCGGTATACTGAGACGCCGCAGCCAGAACGGATCTATCCAGAGGCAGAGCCAGCTGTACCCACCCCGTTCAGTCTCATTGTCACAGGTCGACTAGAACTATGAGGTGAGTGAAAAGCACCTCCCTCCCCCCCCATAGTTCTCCTTTAACCTCCCTGGCGCTATGATTATTTCCTTTTTTTTTCTTTCTTTTAACCCCGAGCCACACTCGGGATTACCGCCAGGAAGGTTAAAAACAGAGGTTTTAGTTGCACAAATTTTGGAAAATACGTGAAAGCCACACTGCCCTGTCAAGGCCCCTCTGTGTGGTGTGATCACAACTCTAGTCTATGAGAGCCTCTATCTTAGAGCACATGTATTTTTAAAGTCTAGCTGGTATATATCCTGATTGGAAACTAGGCTTTTAGAATTCTGTCAACATTATTGTTTGCAATGCAGCCAACAGCCTCTTAGAAACCAGCAACCCATCCCCATTGAGCTGCTGGTAGGGAGATTCCATAGCTGACAGAGAAATGTAAACAAAGGCTCGAGGATGCTGGAGGTCACAAGTACCCAAATATGGCTATATATGGGTAATGATGTCAGCCAGTAGGCAAAAATACTGCGTGCACAAACTTTGTTACAGGAAAACCAAATAAAAATAAACATATACATACAGGCTGATACAAACAAACAATCACATGCACCCACTACACGATCCCTCTAGTACAGTGGTTCTCAACCTGGGGGTCGGGACCCCCTCAGGGGTCGAATGACGCTCAAATGTTACCAAGGGGTCCCGGCCCTAAAAAGGTTGAGAACCACTGCTCTAGTACATGTAAAAGGTTTCTAAGAGCGGAAACACTAAAAAGTTACATAGCTTCAAGCTGCAGATTCCATAAATTCCGTAAAGAACAAGACTTCTCGGCAATTAAGCGTTCACAGGAAAATGGCTTCTCGTTGCAGTCTCTGGTGTCTAAGTCCTTTGTTTCAGAGTTCCATGGTGAGTCCTCTGTTTTGGTCATAGTGATGTCCTCTCTTGCTCAACGTTCCATTCTGAAGTCCACCTTCACCTTTGGGCTGCTGGCTTTTATTCAGAGAAAACGGCATCCCACTTGTGGGTGTTGCCCCTCTAGACCTGTATGAGAGTGAAATACATTGGGGGAATTTATCAAAACTGGAACAGAGAAATCTGGAGCAGTTGCCTGTGGCAACCAATCAGCTTCTCTCTTCAGTTTGTTCAGTCAAGGTTTGAAAATGAAAAGTGGATGCTGATTGGTTGCCATGGGCAACTGCTCCAGATTCTGTCTGCTCCAGTTTGGATAAATTCCCCTCAATGTATTTAACTTTTCCACCTCTAGGTGGCAGCAGAGCATCAAGAATTGCCATCAGTAATAATAAGCCTTGACCAGTCTGGGTGTGATTGGTTACACAAGGTTTCCCCATAACACCATCCCATTGTAATACAAATAATGGGGAAACAATACAGGGCAGCTACACCATTGTCAAAAACCAGTTTGGTCTCTTTAGAAGACACACTCCATTGTGAGCAACCCGCTCTCTATCAACAGCCAAGCAGACCCCTATGTCTCTTTTGCAAATGTCACAAGCTCGCCAGAGCGAGAGCAATAATTCTAGGGCCAATATTTATGAGTATCTCTAAACTAATGACCTGTAGGGGCTTTTAAACTTAGCCTATTTGGATGTCACATTACGGTTCATAGTATCAAAAATACATAACAATGGTGCTAACTTTCAAATGATAAAAACAGAAATATTGTTACAATAAAAAAAACATTAAAGAAGAACTCCAGGATCTATTCAATTTACACTTGCAGTGAGGCTACTCCCGCATGGCAAGGGTGAAGTGCTTGTTTTTCTTTAGTGAGGAAAACAAAGAAGATACACTCACCAGGATGGTAGACCAGTCCCAAAAGCTGCTTCTCCCCTGGACTCCAGGCGTCTAAGGACCTGTGATGTCATCACGTCTAAAGCAGACCCATTAGACATGAGGACACTGAGGAACATACAACAGCCAGAGTGGGAGGGGGGTGGGAGGTACCCGTTTTATTTATCTTACTAGTATTACCATAGGAAGGAATGATTTCCCTTTCCGTCAAAATATAAGCATTTTCTTCTTGTGCTTATTCACAAAGCACATCATGATCCCGATGTGCTTCCAGTCCACAAGAATAAACATAAGCACTATCAGTAGTGTGTTTTCACCCACAAGGAATGACTTTCACCTTATTCAGTAAATTATGTCTAACCTTTTTATAATGTTGTAATAAAAATAATGGTACCCGTTGTATCTTATTAGTATTACTGTAGTCCATTCATTGATGGTTAACTGATTTAGTTTAATCCCGCCCCGATATCTTTACCTGCCTTACACAGATCAAGGTGCTATGGTGCTGATGCTCCCGATCTGACAAGTAGTCCAACAAAAAGCGTTACCCTAAATTGATATCACAAGAGATACGACTGCTATGTAAGCCTTCACGTCTACAAACATATCATTTGGTTATAATGTTATTTATAAAAGTTATTTATAATAAAAGGCTGCTGTGGCCAATTAAACTCCAGTATTGTGTGGTGTATTGACTGGGGAACAAGGGATGGGGGTTGGATGGAAAAGAAGGTATTGGTAATAGGGACCTCTGAGCTACCATTGTCATGTATTGGTATATAAGAAATGGACCTAAATATAGTAAAACCTCGAGGCACCCCAGTCTAAAAAAAATGTCAAAAAAATGGTGTCTGTGCCAATGTGCTTTACAGGGATCTAGAGTGTTCATATTACACTGTGAGTGGTTTCTATATAACAACTCATTTTTCGTTTTCTCATTTTGTTATTCCCGTTCAGACACACCCCCCCCTCCACTTATATGATCAGCACTGTGAAGAAAATAAATGTCCGGAGCCGCCCCTTGTAGAGGAGTGGAAGCGAAAGGTATTTTCCATGCTGGGAAATGTTCAGCTTTACAAGGAATGTCTGTTATATAACAGGATGTCTGTGCTGCTGTCTACACTAGGCTGGAAGGATTTTTCTTGTGGTTCTCCAAATGTTTGATATTGCCATATCATGGGCAGGATCATAAGTGACCAAACAACAGACAGATTTATTATTTGAGGGGTCGGGACTTTTACAAACTCTGGAAGCTGGAAGTGAAAAATAAAAAAAAAAGTAAAACAAAATCACAGAAATGTTCAATGGTCGAGCACAGTGAAAGGGTTAAGTAAAAGTGAAAGTTGGCGAAGCATTACTGGTGGTCTATATACAGCGGGCACTGCAGACAGGATCTAATTTCTCTGCAGAGCAGCTGACTGTGTAAGGTGACGGGATCTCAGCACTGCTACCAGAAGGTGAGATGATCCAGCACATACTTTATATCTGTGTTCTTGTTATATTATCTGGAGGACAAAAATGTTTACTGCGTTACAGGACAAATGCCATTTACATTGTCTGGGAGTTGAATGAGATTTGGGTTTGGGATAGATGTGGGTTTGAGGTGAACCCAGTCCGTTCACAGTTCACAGACCCGGCGATCTAATGCGGCCGTTCACTCGCCATAATGTATTGTATGGCTGATGCACTGCAAGGGGCTTTTGAGCTTTGGTCACCTGGGTTAGAAGGGTCAATAAAGGGGCTTTGTTCTGTGTTAGTCCCTCACTATAAAGAGGGGGTGCAGCAGGGCTGTCTTTAACACAGGGCAAAAGGGGCAGCTGCCCAGGGCCCAGTCATTGTTGTGGGGCCCAAAGCAGCTGCCCCTTGAGCAGGTCCTGTGCTGCAAAACTCCTACCACTGGCCCTTTATCTCAGCACTGGGGGATTGCAGCGCGGGGGAGACGAAGAGCTGGGTGGATGCCCTCCGTGCTGTGTTCACGTGTGTGCTGGAGGAGGCAGCTCTGCTATGTCCTGGAGGGGGTGAAAAATGCACCTACACCTGTGTACACAAATATCCTCGCATCGGCCCTGCCCTTGAGCCCACAAAAGATACACTCGCACCGCTCTTCTGTTTACTGTGCGATCGGTATTGCATAGTGTTGCTCCGACCCAGTCGTATAGGCATATGCATGGGCAAAATTGCATGGCGGGGGCAGGTAGGGGTTGTTTTGTAAGGGGGGGTTGGTTAGGGGGTCGGGATGGGTAGGAGTGGTGGGCCCAAGAAAATGTTTGCCCAGGGTCCAATCAGTATTAAAGATGGCCCTCGGGTGCAGTCACAGTGTCGGTGTATTGGTAGCTGTTGCAGGGAAAGAATAGGGAGAGCTAGGGAGATACTTTAATTCTGATTGCTAGCTCTTTGGGCAAGCAAACCCCTTTGCTGCTTTTCTTTGTTTCTTAAACTGGCCATACATCTATAGATTATCTGCAGAGTTTCTGTGGTCAGATGGAAAATGTGCAACAGATTCCTTCATCTACGCTAAACTGTGTGGATGGAGGAATCTCCCGCTGGACCGAGCTTCAGTATCTTGCTGGTCGTCCTCTGTTAACCTGTTAATGGCAAAGATAAGAATGTCTTTTCACTCTAAAGCTGTTTTTTTTTTAACTCTAAAGCTGGCGATACACTTTACAACCATCGTACGACTTTTGTCTTGCGATGGTTGTAAGGTAATTAAAAAATCGTACGATCTGCCCATCTTGGACAGGCAGAACGTACTTGCGCTCATCGAAAGCCCGCCCCCCTGAGGGGAGGGCTTCAGATGATTCCAATGCCGTACGGGGCAGTGTGCGCGTGCGCACGCTGGACAGTGCGGCATTTGTCTCCCGAGAACACCACTCGGGAGCCTGCTCGGGAGACAAAAGACGGGCGACCGTACAGTAGAAACGGTCACACGCCTTCCATACACCTGCCGATTATCGTACGATAATCGGCAGGTGTATGGGCACCTTTAGAACGACAAGCAAACACATCCTCTGTTCTGAGAAGGCAAATAAACTGCATTGGATTCTACTCTGATAGGGTTAATCACTAAGCTGCCGAAATCAGCTGTACATCGGCTCTGTGCGGCTGCCTTCGGTCTTTTATTCAGAAAAAAAAACACAAAATAGATCCA
>NW_017308482.1:131076-184138 GCF_000935625.1 Nanorana parkeri | reverse complement strand
CCGGCTCAGCCCTGTTGTTATTGTTTAATGACAGATCAGATCAGGAGGAACTCATCCACTTCCTGTGTTGTAATTATCTTACACTATTCTTTGTTCTCCAATATTTTCAGGCATACATGTTCATATTGGGAGCAGCTCATTACTACTATATCTCCCCCTTTGTCTGTTGGAATTGCCCAGTTTTGCTTTGGGGTAAAATTCATCTCTTGTTTCTTTATGGTTCTCCTTTACACTGGACAGTTTGTGGTCATCTTATGAAGCTGATAGAGCACAAAAATGATTGAACAATATATGTAAATGCAAATGTATGCATGTGTTGCTGTGTTATATGGTATGGATATTTATTGTTGGATCATGTGTTTCTACGAACAGTGTACCTCCGATTCCTTGATGAAGCATCCTGCGAAACGCATCGGAAGCATCACATGCCACTAGAAACAACTGAATGTACAATTTGAGATGGTGATTTAGCTACATTCTATGCCTGTACATATGTTCACTACTAGATACTCAGGTACCATGTGGCTGTGGGAGGTATTGTTTAACCTGGTGCATTGAAAAGCTTTTTCTCCTGTATATATACATGTATTTTTTATAATGTATAATAAAGAAATTATGGTTTTATAATTTTTAGTGATAAGTGTGTACTAAGCGCCTTTGAAAGCCCCATTCTGTACATGGTTTCTAAGTATATATAAAAAAGTGGTGTAGAGCTGAGATCACTCCTTTTAGGTCAGCTGCGAAGGATACAATTGGTTACATTAGTTAAACTGATCAATACTGACAACCTTAAATACAAGCCAATAAATATTTACTTCTTTCAGAACTGACTGAATCCTCTGCCATGGAATCAGCAATCAGAATGGATAGCCCAATCTGCCTCATTGAGAACAGGATAGAAAGAGGAAGAGCAAAGCTTGTGGTGAACCCTGAGGCCGTCAACATCCTCTCCAACATCCACCAACCAGTGGTGGTGGTGTCCATTGTCGGCATGTATCGGACTGGAAAGTCATACTTGATGAACAGGTTGGCTGGAGCTCAGAAAGGTGAGTGGTCAGCTTTTAGACTCGATCGTGAAATTCAAATGCCATTAGATTCAGAGGAAATTTCAAGAATTTCAATTCCTCCAGCTAAATCCGAAATTTCAGTGTTATTTTTGGCAGTTTGGAATCCCAAAAGACTTCTGTGAGAAATACCTACTGGCTGCACCAAAGGCTGCTCCTGCCTAATATCTTCTTCTGCCAGTGTCACCAGGTCCCTCTCATCTATCCAAGTGGTGTGGACAGTTTTTTGGCCCCATCATTCCAGCAGGCAGGGTTTGAATTTGATCCTCTGTAATATATACTATTTGGAGCCTGGTTCAAATTTTCAATAACTTTATTGGGACTTCCAGCTCAGAAAGTCCAAATTTCTAAAAGATTGTCCAAACAGCTGATCAACTTCAAAAGTTCGCTCATTTCTAGTTATGTGAAAGATATGAAGTTATAATTGTTTAAAATATAATTGTACATGTTTCCTGCTCACAGGCTTCAGTCTGGGTTCTACAATTCAGTCTCAGACCAAAGGTATCTGGATGTGGTGTGTCCCTCACCCCATGTATAAGGATCGTGCTCTGGTTCTCTTAGACACAGAAGGTCTGGGGGACGTAGAGAAGGTGAGAATGTTAAAATGAGACTCTACTAAGTATCATGGCTTCATATTGCCCAGAACTCCTTTTTTGCGTATTTTGTATTTTCCATACTGATGGAATATTCAGTTTTATGGTTTGTGAAGATGAAATGTGTTATTTATTGTCTTTTGTTCTCCTTTACCACTCTGTCCAACCAGTTATGAACACATGTGCAAAGTTCAGAGAATTTTTCAACACATTTGAGCTTTCCTACCTTTAGTTTTGCTTTGAATTTCTGATAATTTCTTTAAAAACTCTGTAGTAGAAGTAATATTATTTGGAAGAAAAATGAGATCCTGGTTGTTATGATATTGTCACAGTTCATCTGCAGACTTGCAGCTGAGCTGTTACTTGTAGTTCTACAACTATATACATACCTCTTACCCCTGGTTCTGCAGGCATGCAGGGCTGTGCTGGTGCTTGTAGTGGTCCAGACATGTGCTCTGAACATGACTCACACTTGCACCAGTCTGGCAGCTTTAGGGATCGGCCGGCCTCTCCTGCTGTTTCTTATACAGCTTCTCGGCCAATCAGTGCCTTTCCGTGTGGGGCCAATCCTGTGGATCCTCCCTCTTCCTGTCTCTATTTAAACTCAGGGCAGCGAACAGCACAGGGCCCGAGCTACGCTTTCCCAAGCTAGTTGCTGAGTACCCCATTTGCGATTGAACCTGAATTCCTGGTATTTTGCCCTGTACTGAACCTTTGGCTTATCCTTGGAAATCCATGTCTCAGTCTGCCCTGTGCTTCGCTTTGTCCTTGGATATCCCTATCTACAGTCTGCCCTGTGCTTCGCTTTGTCCTTGGATATTCCCGTCTACAGTCTGTCCTGTGCTTCGCTTTGTCCTTGGATATCCCTGTCTACAGTCTGCCCTGTGTTTCGCTTTGTCCTTAGATATTCCCGTCTACAGTCTGCCCTGTGCTTCACTTTGTCCCTGGAAGTCTTAGTCTTCAGCCTGTCCCTAACATTTGATTCGTACCCTGTACCTGTTAGATGAGTTGGGTGGACCTAGGGATTGTGACCTGGGGTCAGCACGCAGCCAAGCCCATCTCCACCATCAGGAGCTCTGGCGAATACCGACTAGCACCTTAGATTCCACATCCTGTGGGACCCCATGCCACCTACTCAGCTTTGCAGCACCCTGCCTTGTATTTTAACTTCTAGCTTTAGCTGACTTCCACTGCCTCATTCAGTTCCCCTGCTTGTACTCCAGCTCTGGGAGTCGTCAGCCTACACTGCTTGGACCCTTTTCTCTAAGTGTCCCTGCCAGTGTAGTAGAAAGGGTCCACATACCTTACTCCAGTTCATACCCGTGAGCCCTGGTCCGTGACAGATATTATGTTCTCAGCCACACCATGTGCAGAGTTTTGCAGCTTGCAGGACCCCAATCTAAGCACCAGCAGAATGAGAGTGGTCATCTCTGGGGGCGGTTAGCGCCGTAGTTAACCCATTATACACACATATGGTAGCCGTCCCCACATGTTAAAGGAAACATGTACTGCTTACAGAATCTGCTGCAGCAATTTAGACATTAAGACATGGAAATTGCTAGGTTGCTCCACAACCCTCAGAATATGCCAGATTGTATGCAAGTGTGTTTGTCCAGCAACTAGATCTGGGTGAGTCTCCTGCAATGGTAGCAGTCAGCGATATAACTGTTTCACTGCATGGTTTTATCTGTGCAAAATAAGCTCTCTCCTCATTCCTCCTCCTCCAAACAACGATCTTTGTTTGGTTAGCAAGTCACCATGGCCGTGATTCATTGACATCATCAATGAGCTGTGTGTTGCATGTTGGTTACGGTTGTTACTGATGTCCGGATTGTTCTTCTGACAATCTGCCAGCATGTTCCTCCTCTGTAGAGAAGAAGATTGACTCAGAAACCCGACATGTCAAGTGACCATGTATTAGGGTAAGTAAAACGGGACTTTAGCTTTGCTATTTTACAAAAGATGTAATAGAAAATAATTTTGTAGTTGTGTGCAAAACCTGAACTTCTATTAAAAAAAAATGAGTGTGACACAATTGTAAATTAATTAAAAAGTACAACAAAATAGTCATAGTAAACTTTTGTTTCCACTTTTATGTTCTTTTTCTTTTTTAAGGGGGATAAAAAAAACGACAGCAAGATCTTCGCCCTTGCAGTCCTACTAAGTAGTGCCCTGGTGTATAATAGCCTCGGCACCATCAATCAGGATGCCCTAGACAAATTAAAGTATCCTTTTATAACAAGGTACAAGAAGAAAAATGTCACTTAGTCTATCTCTGGGCACTCCCCTACATAATCCTCCCCACACCACCCAACCACCCATAACAATTTAAGCATTTACTAGAATCAGCTGTTACGTGATCCTGGAGTCCTGATCCTCTGACCAGGCTTGTTACTACCCCTCGTCTAGATGTCATGTGCTGCTGGAAGTCTACAGGACCCTGTGGGTACCCCACTAGTAGACACCTTTATCAACCAAATGGAGGTATCCACCTTTCCAGGGATTGAGGGTAGCACTAGAATAAGGATCCTTCCACACTACAGTCTAGACCAGGGATGGCCAAACTCAGGCCCTCCAGCTGTGGTGAAACAATAAATCCCATGATGCATCTCTCTCCGGGAGTCATGTCTGTGGCTGTGAGAATCTTGCAAAGCCTCATGAGATTCGTAGTTCCACCACAGCAGGAGGACTGCAGTTTGGACATCCCTGGTCTACAAAAGACAAAAGAAGACATAATGTCCAGGGTGTCATGTGACTGTGGCTTCAGGTAAGTCATTTTCTTAATGAATCTTCTAGATTAGTGAATTGGGGGTGTTTTCTGTTAATTTTCCCCTCTCCCAGAGATAATGCAAATGTAATCTCTAACTGGGTGACTGGAAAGAAAGATGTTATATGTCCTTATAAACATTTACAAGATTTGTAGGGGAAATCACGGAATTAATCAAGGTGAGAACTGGCAGCATTCCGGACGAGCAAGCAACATTTTCCACATACTTCCCCATCTTTGTTTGGGCAGTGAGAGATTTTAATCTGGAACTGGAGATTGATGGGAAGACGGTCTCAGCTGATGGTTACCTGGAGAACGCCTTAAAATTTAAAACACGTATGTATGTGAATTATCTGCAAACTGAACCAAGTAACTTGAATCATTGTATTGTAGTCATTACATAGAAAGCTAAGAGATAGTGAGCCTGTGCTCTGTTTATTGCCAAGAAACAAAGGCATTTCCTGGCAATTCCCACATATTTATGGGAAACATTAAAGGGGTTTAACCCCCTTCCTGCTTTCTGAGTCCAGAGAGGAATGACTATGATGATAATGGGGTTTGAGTTTTTTTATATTAAATATAGCATTCTCTTGTCCCCAGTTTTAAACAAATCCTGCTTTCATTTAGTCATTTGCCAGGCCCCCCAACTTCCAAAAAACAGAGATCTGCTAATCTAGGCTGTGATCTTTATTGCCCCAGCACTACTTAACAAGTGAGAATCCAAAATAACCCTCTAAACCTTTTATGGCTGCCCCTAATTAAGGCATGCAACCCGGCACTCATCTCCTAGCAGCTGACCAGTTACTAAACACAAGCAGGACCCGGCATTCACCCAAAAGTCATAAACCTGAGTTACAATATCAGCTCCATTTCATAATTTGAAATTGGACAGTGATATTGTAAAATTAGGTGCACAGATAGTTGTGTCTCGTCACGAAGAGAACATAGATACCAAGAATGAATAGTTTCCAATGAGCCCCGGCTGGACAGGCGACATTTATCTTCCTGACCCTCCCATCATTCATATCTCGGGCACGTTTAGTTTCAATCTAAAGGTAACTTCATGACGCATCATAATTTAGGGATTACCGGACCGTATTAAATATAAATACTCCACTATCATCTTAAGTTATGAATTTAGTTATGTTATTAAGTTATGAATTTAACCGTTTGGGAGGAGCAGAGGAGGAAATCATAAAGGCTCGTCCCTCCTGCTCTCACTCACCAGCCCTCACCTAGGGGGCTGACAAAAGATGCTGCCGAGGCAGCTAGAGAGGCTCTTGTATTGAAACATCAAGAAAAGGAACTCCTGCAAGAAGTCTTTACACTGCAGAAGAGTTCCCCTCTAAAATCTGGACATCATCTGCTGAAAGCTTGCTTGAAGGAAAGCCCTTCAGACCCCTCTTTTTTGAACTGTCAGAACTCCTAAAACCAGGACTGTTAAGTAGTCTCCTTTTATTCCCTTTTTTTTTTTACTATTGCTATATATTTGTATCTTTTTATGAATGTCGTTTTCTGTATATCTCCTTCACCGTTTCTTTTATTAAAAGAAAATATAAAAAATCGTTAAGCTTATCTCTACGCTCTAAATATGAACTTAAGTATCCTTGCCTCTGTGAAGAGCGCTACTATACTGTCTATTGAATCCTGTCATATTCCTGTCTGAGAGGACAGCAGTATCATAGGCATTGTTTACGTTTTTTGAAGTGTCACAGCACTTGCGGGGATTGGTGCATACACCTGCTAAAGTACGCGGTGGCAGTGAGCATTTGGTGTGTTAAGGGAAAAGGAGAGGTGAACCCAGAGTAAAATAATCCTAAGGAAGGTATAGACTTCTGCAGATACCAACATTAACAAAGGAACTCAATGTTTTCATCTTAACTCTTACATTTCTTATTTGCTTTACAAAAGCTGAGAGGTCACCTGAGGATAAGGAGTATAATGAGCTGAGGAATCGCCTCCGGATGTATTTCGGGAATCGGAGATGCTTTGTGTTTGATGCCCCAACTGACTCCAGAAAACAACTGAAGGAACTAGAACATCTACCCGATGATAGACTCGATAAAGTTTTTGTGGCTCAGAGCGCCCTTTTCTGTGAATACATTTTCAAGAACGCCGAGGTTAAGAGAGTGGACATCACAGTTGATGTCACTGGATACCGTGAGTTCATCTAATGTTGTGTAGCTTTAATCAAATATATTAAAGCGTATCTAAATGCCAAAACAAAAAAATTCACATATTGCACCTTACCAGTGTGGTGGCTGTACTAGTCTTCTATTTATACATGGACAATGTTTCCAATTTCCTCAGGACTGGGTGAGCTGGCAAAACTTTACACTGATGCTATAAACTCCTCTAATGTTGCCTGCTTGGAGGAGGCGGTGGTTTCCTTGGCTGAGAAGGAGAACAAAATTGCCATTCAGGAAGCAACAGAGCATTATGAGAAGAGGATGAGGACAGTTGTGATGCCCACTGAAACGCTCAAATATTTCCTATATCTGAGCAGTTGGTTTGAAGATGAAGCTTGGGAGAAATTCCTGAAAAGATCAATTAAGGATAAAGATCAGAAATTCCTTAAAGAATTTGCGGTGAGTTTTAATCTTGTGTATAAGTTATATGATCTAGTTTATGCAGCCTCCTCCAGTGTCTTCAGCATTTAACAATTCTGGCAACGTTGGATGTCTTTTTCCACTGACACTCGCTGTGGTACCTTCCTTCAAGCCCAATGTCACTGCTGAGCCCTGTAGTGATTAGGATTTGAAAGAACCGTGGTGCACAGAAATGGACAAAACCATCCAACCTTCCCAGAGGTTTCTAATGGCAAGCACACTGACAGAGGCTGCATCACTAAAACTGAGCAGAGGTAGGTCACATGGACCCCTGGAGAAGATAATATACAGTGGCTTCTTTTGCAGGGCATTTTTTGACAAGTTCATTTATAGGCTATCAAAACTTGAAATCATGCTGAGAGGTATTGCTGCTAACTTCCCTATTAGTCAATGCTCGATACTCCATGGCCAGCCAGCCCAGTGAAGAGGACAGAAGACCTGCCCTGACTACTATAGTGCTGAACCAAAGTCTATAGCATGAGAAAAGAGTCTGGTACTTCCCCAGAGCTCTGCTGATTATAAAGCTCTAGGTCTGAAGGTATTAGACCTCTGCAAAGAGACCACTGCTTCCACACTTAGAGCAAGGGTTCTTTTCCGCAGCATGCTGGCAGTGGACAGATATTTATATGCTGTATGTGGCTGTTTATTTAAGAAAACCAACTGTAAGACTTTGCACACCTCTTTTATGCACTTGGAATATATTTAGCTGATTTAAACTGAAGTTCAGTTGGGCTTTAAACTTTCTATTTCCTTTATATTGGACCAACCCATCATCACTGACATAAGGTGCTACTGCTTATTCCACTGTCCTAACCTTTTACCAACCTTTATTGCCATATGTGTGACTTCCTTAGGGGAAAGCCATGTGAGATTTGTGCAAAGGGCATGTGCTCAGTGCAATTAGAGCATTACAAAAGAATCTAATGCTAACTGATGCTTTCCCAGCCAGTTTTACAGATGCTATTGGTGAAAGCAGTCCTACCTCAATCTTTATTGTTTCCATAGAAAACCAGCTCCCCATTTTACCCACTTTCTTCTCCACAGAGGATATGCATAACGTTTGCCAAGTTTACAAGCTAGCACAGTGTCCTGCAGAGCTTCAGAGCTTTGAGGGCAGTCAGATCACGTCTTTCTGGACAATTGTCCTCTAATGTCTATGGTTGGCCTTAACTTTTAGCACCTTCGACCTTCCTCCAAAGCACCATTTTTAAGACTAAGCCACCACAAAGGGTGGGATCAGTTTGCCAAAACACAGATCCCTCACTCACCATGACTCTGTCCCATAAAGCTGGTATTAGTGCCCTGAGGAAGGATTTTGCTTTCTTAAAGGTAATCATTATGGTTATATTTCTATTAGGGTTAGATAATAGCGAGGAGTGTAAAAAGATAAACTTTATTTTAGATCTTCTGATCAAGAATTGAACTAATTGAAAATGGGGAAATAATGTTTTTTAATTATCATTCTATCAGGAAAAGGTCGAGAGAATGAGAATGGAGTTTAACACTATGAATGAGGCGGAGTCTAGAGAGGTGTGCGCGGCCCTTATTCAGAAGCATTCAGCGGGCTTTGAAAGAGGTTTGGCTGTAGGAACATTCCGTAAGCCTGGAGGACATGGAAAGTTCAAGCGGAGCTTAAAAGCCGTGGAAGAAAAGTATAATAGGGAAAGAGGAAAAGGTGTAAAGGTAGGTGGACTTGTTATATCATTCATAGTAAGTATAACAATTTTCTGCATTATAAAATCACAGATGACATTAGGTGCATTGGAAGAACACCAGTTTTGCAGCTGCTACTTTTGGAGTTTTGCTAATGGTGAAACAGAACAGGATACAAGTTACATTAGGCTTTAAAGGAAGATTCAGCTTTGTGGTTCTAGCAAAAGTATCCACCACCTGCAACGGTCTCACCAGTGGCAAAGGGATGAAAGGCTAATATCTGCTTATATCATTTAAAGTAAGTGCAACAATTTTCTGCATTATAAAATCACAGATGACATTAGTTGCATTGTAAGAACACCAGTATTGCAGCTGCTACTTTTGCTACACCAAAGACAAAGAGATGAAAGGCTAATATCTGCTTCTGCTGTTGGCTGAGATGTTTTAGCTTGACTCCCAGTTCTTTCAGGCCCCACTTATCTACCTTAGTATCCTCTTAAATTTTTTTAAGGCTTCTAAGCGCTGCTTCTGGTTTTCTAACTTCCCCTGACTGCGCTTCAGTTTGTCTATATTTTTTTGTTCCCTATCTCATCATACAGGGCTGCTCAGATCTTCCAAAACCTCTCAGTGAGTAAGTGAGTGCGATCTTCCAAAACCTCTCAGAAACCAGTAAGATTTCTATCAGTACTTTATATCAGGAAAATCAGTACAAAATTCTTTACCACTGGTATCGCACCCCAGACTTGCTAAACCGCATGAATCCTTCGCAACATTCGGAATGTTGGAGATGCTTGACCTCAAAGGGCAGTATACTCCACATATTTTGGGAATGTCCTAAGATAAGGCCTTTCTGGAACTATATAATTACGTTACTCCAAAAAAAGGTTGATCACACTATACCGGATGATCCTGTACACTTGCTTTTAGGTCTTCCCATACCACATGTCCCGAAAACCATTACCAAACTTATCAACCATGTTCTCACTGCAGCAAGATGCCTTATAGCTTTAAAATGGCGACAAATTACCCCCCTCCCCGTCCTATCTAGAATTGGTGCGAAGGATCCATGACATTCATAATATGGAATATCTAACGGCTCGAATACATAATAATATCCATGAATTTAATTTTGGTGTGGTCCACGTGGCAAACACTTAACAATACCAATGGCAATGTCTTGTTCTTATATGGAATACCATCTCCCATGAACCAGAGATAAGATGTGTCCCTTCTCCCTCTTCTTTCTTTTTTTTTTTTATTTCTTATTTGTGCTGCAGCAGGTTCTATACATCGTACAGGTCCGCCACTTTGCAGGCAGGTTAAGGGGACCCCTATTTTTCATTTTTATTGTTACCCTTTAAGTTAGGTTTCCCCTACTAAAGGAACCCAATTTGTTTTTCTGTCCTCATGGCAGCAATAAACCTGTACAGATAGTATACTGCTAAACAACAATCCAATAATCCTTCTTATGATTGTAGCACCCTGCTAATAAGAGTGCTAAAATATATCTGTAGTCTATGTCAGTGGCGTCACAAGGGGGATGCGGGGGGTTCAGCATGCACCCGGTTGACACCATTAGAGGGGTGACACCAAAATGACTCACAGTCATTTTGGTGTCACCCCCCTCTGAAAAGTCGGGCGCTCGGTCATGGACCGAACGCCTGACAGTATCAGGAGAGAGAAGGGGACCCGGCGGCATACCTTATCCCGCCGGGTGACTGTCCCCTCCTCTCTCTGCCGGCGTCCATCACCAAGATGGCCGCCGGCAGGTATCAGAATACTGCCGTGCGTGCGCGATGACGTCACGCGCATGCGCAGTGACGTCTCGGCGTGGTGACACTCGGTTACCGCTCCGTGTGTCACCCAGCCTCGGGATGCCCCTGGTCTATGTTCAGTTCAATTATTACAGAGCAATCTGTGAAGCTGTATCTGCCTGTTGCTGGGTGTGGTACCACACAGAGCAGAGCAGCCAATAAGGATTGCTTTGGGCATTTATGTCTCCCGGGCCAATCACTGTAGGAGAGTAGCAGTGAGGCATTCTGGGAGAGGAGACAAATGCTCAGTGTGGCTGATGCAACAGTCTCTTCCCTTCCCCAGGGTCCTCCTGGGGGCAGGTTCCTGCTGAGGAGACTGAATTGGTTAGGCCCAAGCTAGGGGCCTCGTCTTGACACTGGGGCCTGAGCCTGGAGGCCCAGTGGTCAGCATCTCCTGCTGGAGCTGAACATGGACAAGAAGGCTGAAAGTACTGCTTGTCAGAAGTTCTCCACACAGATTGCCGGTACGCCTTAAAGGTCCAAGTCTGTGTTGGCAGCAGTTACTATGCTCTATTTCTAAGAAAAGGAGTCACCTTCATCCTGGATGCATCTGACCCTCTTCCCTCTCTCACTGGAGTCCAGTAATAAAAGAGAATCAGATTGGATCAACTGTCTGGACTTCGCTTGGTCGGTAACCACTGGAGGTGGTAAGTGCTATTGGGACAGTAGATACTAAGAAATCCCTAGACAGGCTAAAGGAAGACCCGATCATTCAGCGGCTCCTTCGGGGGTGAGCGCTACATGATATTAACCCATTCTGCCTACAGTACCCAGTAAAGTATACTATAAGGATTGATGAAAAAGCGGTCATTGCAGTATTTAAAATAAGACCAGTTTGTGTTTACTCGGTCCTGATGAAGCCATATGGGGTGAGACTTGTACATCTTTTGCCTTCCACCCACGATGTTTTGTTCAGCAGTGTTATATATGCAGATGCATCAGATCTGACCATGGACCTGGCATACTCGGGATAGATTTTGTTTTGCATCTGACGTGCATTAAAATGCTACCAGTAGATTCCAATTGACCTCAGTGGAGTAGTGTCTATGACAGTTCCAAGTTCTGTATTGCTTTGATCTTTGGACTCAGCAAGTCCTATTGATATGAGTTTGGATATGGGCAAGCAGGTCAAACACAAATTTTTCTCCTCAAATATCGCCTTTGCAGTTGAACACATGAATAAATATCTACAATTAATGTCAACCATTGTTCATTTCTACAGGCAGAAGAAGTGCTTCAGCAATACATGATGTCCAAACAAGCTGCTGAAATAATAATTATACAAGAGGACAATGCTCTGAGCCAGAAACAGAAGGAAAAAGAAGGTACATTATTTGCTCATCACTCACTGGCACCATTAGAGGCTGGGTTTGTCCTGCTTGCGGCGCTTGGTCCCTTTTTTTGCCATCCACTTGTCAGGATGGATTGTTGCACTGGGTCCTGTGAACAGCAGGCAAACCATATGTAAACCTCCTCGTGCTGTATCTGTGGAGCAGCTTCGTCACCCTAGGCTGCTCTCCAGATTTAGACTACAAGCACCTCCTCCACTCTTCAATTCCATTACAATGTGGGGAGAGGATTTTTTTTTTAGTTTACAGAACATAGCTGAGAGAGCTGATTACATTATTTGAGATAAATATTTAGCGCACAGAAAATGACAAGGACACTGAAGCAACAGGTGGTTCTATATTTGCAGGACGTGCACTTATGATGAAAAAAAGTCAATGAATGCAGCCACCACAACTAAGGACTGATATGCTGCAATATATAGTGTTATATTTTGGTTCTAGGGTTTAAATACACTTATTGTACTCAAAAAGGTAAAATAACTGTTCACTTAGCAAATTAAAATACCTGATTTTCGGTATCAACCAAAGAAGCTAAAATTGTTTTAGTAATCGCTGGGACAGATGAGAATAGAGGAGTAAGTCCATCCTTGATTATTTGACCCTGAGACCTTGTCCATATGGACTTCAGCTAGTGTAAGAACAATGTGTACAGAAAGTTTTTGAAAATCATTTGCAAAGCTTTCAGCAAGCTTTGAGTATCTTGATAATGTTAAAGCCTCAATTGGCTCCAATTTGAAGAGGTTAAACACAGATCGTAATAGGAGCACTGAGTGTCCAGCAGCTAGCAGGCTTACGCAAACCTTTTACAAGATTCAAGTAGTATTGAAGTCTTCTGAAGCCTGCTCAAAATTTGTTTAAATCAGTCGGCACTCCCATTATGTTCTGTGCTTTACTTCCCCAAACTGGCCCTGACTGGCCTTCAACAAACCTGCTCGAAGCTTGCAGTACACCGCGCTCTTATTGAGGTTTAAGCTCATGTGAGCGCCGTCTAATTTTCCTGCAACTGTAATTGAGAAAATCAAAATTTTTATGATAGGTTCCTATAACCAGGCCAAGAGGTAGACACTTGTTTTTCATTTTATGTTCTGTCTGTTTGGTTTCCCAGTGATGAACAATAAAAAACAAATGGAGCAAATGAAAGCAAGACTCCAAGAAATGGAAGGAGAGCAGCACAAGTCAGCTGAAGAGATGGCCAACCTTAGGGCGACTGCTCAACAGTTGCAGCGGATGTTAGGGCAATAGAGAATAATGGTGTATAGAAGACCGGAGCAAGTCACCAGGGAGAAGGAAAGTGTACCGCTAATCGAGTTAATTTATTCATCTCACTTATTAGAATAGAAATTAAAAATGATTTTCAGCTCTTTGCAAAGAATCCAAACTAGAATATAAATGCACTGCCATCAGTCTGGTTTTGTATAATAATAGAGTGTCTGTTTTCTGTATGGTAGTTGTGGTGCCTAAAAATGTATTACAGTCAAAATAACTTGGTGTAAGAATTTTTGATGGTATGATTGTATTATTGTATGTGTCTGTGAGTGTATGTGTTCAGGTCATATGCTTAAAAACCCTAGAGAATCACTTAATTTGGTCATGGGTAGTCTGGCAATAGGTACTTATAATGTTAGAGGTTTTAATTTACCAGAAAAACTTTCACAAGCTCTGTACCATTTTCATAAAAAAAGGGTAGATATTTTGTGTATACAAGAAACACACTTTAAGAAGGGGGTACACACAGAGATAGGTAGGGGGTACACACAGAGATAAGTAACAAATATTATACTAAATGGTATCACAGCACAAATACAGAAAGTAAAGCTAAGGGGGTGTCCATGGGAATACATAAAAACGCACTAGTGGAAGAATTAGACACAGTAATAGATAATTGTGGGATATATATTTTTTTGAAATGTTTGTATTGTAATGAATTGTATTCACTTGCGAATATTTACGCACCAAATAAGGGGCAACATAAGTTTTGTGTAAAGATATTAAATAAGTTTGAACAATATGGAGCAGGCACGAAAATGGTGATGGGAGATATGAATCTAACTTTTGACACAGAATTAGACACTACAAGCAAGCTACCCTTACCGGTAAAGGGGTTAAATAAACTTAGAACTAAAATGGATAAATTGGGGCTGGTGGACAGCTGGCGTATATTAAACCCCACAAGGAGAGATTTGACCTATTTCTCTACAGTACATACATCATATAGTAGAATAGACCATATCTGGAAAGACCAGAGAATCTTAGATAACGAAGATTTTGGTCAGACCATGCACCAGTAATATTGACCTTTAAGACAGAAAGTAGACATAGAGGGAAAGGAACATGGAGGTTAAATGATAATCTCTTAGAAAATACAGCATTCCAGGAAGAAGTAATTTCCTCAATAAAGTATTTTTTAAAAGACCATCAAAAAGACACTATGTCAATTCCCATTCAATGGGAGGCATTAAAATGTGTTGTTAGAGGTATTCTAGTTAAACATGGATCTAGATTAAAAAAAGAGAAGGCAAGCAAGCTGAAGGACCTTTTTAGTAAATTGTGTGAGGAGACCATGAATAAAGCGAGTGTTACCAATATAAAATACTCTTCTCAATTATATGAGGTGAGAAGGGACATACGCAAAATCCTGGACCAACAAACACAAATTGCTAGGGATAAAAGGAAAAAATATTATTATGAGGAAGGGGATAAATGCGGAAAGCTGCTTGCCAGGAGAATTCATCCCAGAACCCCTAAAACAAACATAATACGAATTAAGGATGCAAATGGGAATATCCAACATTCCCCGGCTTCGATAACAGAAACATTCAGAAAATATTACGCATCTCTTTACTCAATACGAGGCAGGTATGCAGATATGTCACCTGATAGATGTTTGAATAAAATCCGGAGTTATATAAAAGATGCTAATATGCCGGCATTGAGTAGAGATGATGGGGAAAAACTAAACCTAACAATTACAGAAAATGAAATGAAGGAGGCATTTGCCTCCCTACAGGTCAGTAAGGCCCCTGGGCCGGACAGCTTTTCAGCTAGATACTATCAACAATTTGAGGAAATACTAAGACCCTTCTTTACTGATGTATGTAATGCTGTCACCGATGTATGTCCCTTCCCCACACAGACACTAGAGGCTCATATATCTCTACTACCCAAACCGGGGAAGGATCTTACAGAATGTGGACATTATCGCCCTATCTCCCTAATAAATATAGATCTTAAACTATATGCAAAAGTTTTGGCTTCTAGATTAAAAAAACTCCTGCCCAAAATTATTCATAAAGATCAAACTGGATTCGTCCAGGGGAGGGAGGCTAGAGATAGTACAACCAGGGTCATTAACTTAATAGGATTAGCACAGAAGGAGAAACAAGCAATGTGTCTACTATCAGTGGATGCCGAGAAAGCATTTGATAGAGTTAACTGGTCCTTCCTTAGGGAATCACTTATTCAGGCAGGTGTAGGAGAGCAATTTATATCAAAGGTAATGGCCCTATATGTATATCCAACAGCAAAAGTTAGGGTCAATGGGGAAATATCAAACTCTTTTCATATATTCAACGGCACCCGTCAGGGATGCCCACTATCACCTCTGCCATATGTAATAGTTATGGAACAACTAGCAAATACTATCAGACAAAATCCATCGATTAAGGGTATATCCGCTAATGCACAACAACATAAACTCGCACTATATGCCCATGACCTCCTTCTATTTATAACTTCCCCACAGATGACAATACCAAATATTCTTATGGAATTGACGAAATATGGTGACCTGAGCAACTTCCATATTAATATTTCAAAGTCTGAATTCCTTAATATATCTTTATCAGAGGAAGCACAATCTAGTATAAAAGAAAGCTACTCATTTAGATGGAAAGCCAAGTATATAGTATATTTGGGTATAAATATCCCTAAAGATCTGAATACACTATATGCCATTAATTTTAGATAAGATTGGATAGATAAGATTTTCTCCCAGTTCCTAATATGGAGCAGTATGAAAGTGTCGTGGATTGGGAGGGTCAATATACTCAAAATGGACGTTCTACCCAAAATACTATACAGGTTCCAAACAGTACACATTCAACTCCCGAGATCTTTTTTTTCAAAAACTTAAAACGGCAACAACAAAATTTATATGGGCTAATAAAACCCCTTGGATTAGCTCTAAGGTGTTAACCAGATCAAAACAAAGAGGAGGCCTGGGAATACCGGACTTCACCTTATATCATAAAGCAGCATTACTAATAAGAATGTTTGATTGGATCAATAGCAATCAGGTTAAGGTGGGAGTAAACTTGGAGTCAAATTTACCTAGTATCGATTTGAAGAACATCCCATGGCTGGCAGTTGGTGCCAGACCTCATATATCTACCATGCCATATCTAGCTAAACCGGTGTTAAGAATATGGGACAGATCGATGTATAAATATAATTTATCTTCTATTCCAGGCCCCATGACTCCCATAGCGGGGAACACACAATTTCCACCGGGTATGCAGGTATCCTCTTTTTTAAACATTGAGAATTTCCCCCAGGCACAGATGTGGCAGGTTTTGGAGACAGGTAAAGAAGCCCTTAAACCGGAGTTTAAACCGGAGAGACAAATCAACGGAAAGTTATGGATGGAGGCAACTCAATTAACAGACTTTATCAGACATCTAAAGGCACACAAACCTCTTAACATACCATTTACTAAGTTTGAGAAATTATGCTTGCGGGAAACAAAAAATTAACATGCATTATCACTGGTCTATGGCCTGTTAAGAGAGGAAGAAGCCAGAGGACATACAAAATATATGAAGAGATGGGAACAGGAGTTAGGGAGGGAGATCTCGGAAGAAGAATGGGGAAGAATTCTTATTATGACGCATAGTTCTATCAAATCCTCATTTTATCAGGAAAAAAATTATAAAATACTCTCGAGATGGTATAGATGCCCAGAAGGAATTAAACACATAAATCCGGGGGAATCAGACAGATGTTGGAGATGTAATATAGAAGAGGGAACGTATCTGCATATTTTGTGGAGTTGCCCTAAAGTTTATACCTTCTGGGAGTCAATATTTGAAGTTTATAGATCTATAGGTAAACTAAATCAGGAGAATAACCCCACAATTGCATTATTATCCTTGATTCCCGGTCCTATAAAAAAGATAAAGTTAGATATTTTGAGATTCGCGTTGGCCGCAGCAAGAGTCAACATATCACGGGGCTGGAAATCAAGGATTCCTCCCTCACTTGAGAAGTGGAAGAAATAAGATACATGGAGGAATTAATTGCACAAGATAATGGTAAAATTGATAAACATAAGTATATATGGGAGGAATGGGAGTCATATAGAAAATCTGAAGAATTCAGGAGCCTGATAATAAAAGATAGGGAGGAAAGGAAGAGATATAGAGATGAAACCTCTTTGATGCCTGTAGAAATATAATGGCCAATGAGTGAACGGTGAACTTTAAACAATATTTGGATCTATTGTATTATATTGAATTATAAATGCTTTTGACCTATATGTCTGGGAGTAAGGGGAAGAAGGAGGATAGAATAAGGGGAGAAGGGAAGTCCAAGGTGAATATACACATTTATTTTAAAGTAAAAAGGGTGTGAAGGTACCTCCACACGGCCTAGAAAATAGAATTCTAGGTGGTATTAATGGGTAACACATCACATAGATGAACACAAGTAATTAGAATACATTTTCGTTGAGTACACAATAAGGATGACTAAATGGAATCATGGTTTTCATTTTAGGAGGGGGATCCACACTTTATTACCCACAGGTGGATATGTATGTTTTAAGGGATACACATAGAAATAATGAGCATGTTCACATAATATGGGTGGCAGGGTGGGAAATTGTGAAGAGTATGGTATAGGGAATTCAAGTCTGGGAGATAGAGGAATAAATAGAAATATCCACGCACCGCACATATGGGGGACCAATCAATAACATTTGGACTTCCTTTCCCCCCCATGATGTATGAAAGTATGTATGTACATGTATATATGTGTGTTGTATATAAATTTATATGTATCTTTGAAATAAAAACATATTAACTCAAAATAACTAATTCAGCACGTCTGAGAACCTAATACTAAGAAAATACTACACGTCCAACATTTGTGGACAACTGACCATCACACCCACCTATGTGGTTAAAAGTGGACGTCCCCTTACATTATTTAAATCAGGTGTTTCCAGTGCATAGTACTGCCAATGTACATGAAGACATTTTAGAAGAATGTTGTGCTTCCAACCTTGTGTTAACAGTTTGATGTCGCATGTCATGATAATGTTGTTAGGGTTCCAATTTTAGAGTTCCCCGGGATTCGATCATGCTGCCAACAAGTACTTGGGAATAAAGAGTCACACCAAGTTGTGTATTGACTCAATATTCAAAGGTTTATTGTTAATACAAAAGATTATATGGACAGTGAAAGGGGCGATGGAGGAGCATGAACCAATGGAAAAACATACACATATACAAAACTAATAATAATAATATGGACCATAGAACAGCTACAAAGAAAGAAATTAGCTGGACAGTTTCAAGGCCTTATGTTTCTTTCGCAAGGATAAGGAAAAGTTAATTTGGCCAGGAATGCAGTTTTATCATTTTTGAAACAACTAAACTAGTTTCTGGAGAAAACACAATTCTCTTGTTCAGACATTACCTACGTGTATACCAGGAGCAAGCAAATGGTTATTTTGCCCTATCAAATGTCAGTGGGTTTTAAACAAATAATCAATTTCTAAGCAATCAGTTTCCCTAAAATGAATGTTAGGGATATAAAACAATATCAAGAATAGTTTCTCCAGTTGTCACTAAACTGACAACAATGTATCCAAGAATGTTTCACACATAATAACATTCTTCTTTATAATCAATAATAATAATAAACAAAACCCAAATGAAAAACAAGTAGCTGAGTGACAGGATACTGAGGCAAAATCCAGACTGCAGAGAGGGATTAAAGGAGAACTATGAGGTTAGGGCTTTTCCCCATAGTTCTCCTTAGTGTAACGGGAGGACACAAACTAGCGTCCTCCCGTCACCCTAAGCTCAGTATATAGGGAGCTACAGCTCACGGTATACTGAGACGCCGCAGCCGGAGCGGATCCTGACAATTGTGCCGGGATCCGCCCAGCGGCGTGACTGACAGCTGGCTCTGCCTATCTAGTATAGTCAGCACTGGTGGATCGGGAAGGGGGGAATCCAGCCCCTCCCCTGTCACGGCAGAGAGCCGTGACAGGATCGAGAGGTGAGCGAACGCCGGTATGTGTTCGCTAACCTCCCGATCTACTGAGCCGACCTGTGACAGTCTCATTGTCACAGGTCGGCTAGAAATATGAGGTGAGTGAAAAGCACCCCCCCCCTCATAGTTCTCCTTTAAGTACCCCCCCAGGTAGTGATTAGTCACTGACAGCTGGGAGCAGGACCGGATTTACCATCTGCCGCCCCAAGGCCAGGCGATGCATTCTATATGGATATAATCCTAAGGAAGAATCAATGCAAGTCAATGGGGGTAGAACTTTCAAAAATGATTGTCCCCTTTAAAAAGGCTTATATGCAAGTTATTGGCCATAAAAGGTGTATGGGGATCCGGCTACTGCCCTGGGGGACATGTATGGGGGTTCGGGTACTGCCCTGGGGGAGAGGAATCAATCAAGAAAAAAAAAGTTTTTAAAGGAGCAGTGATTTTAACATTACTTAAAGGGTAACAATAAAAATGAAAAATTCCTTTAAACATAGTGCCTGGGGCTTCCCCTTAACCTGCCTGTGAAGTGGGGGATATGTACAATGTATAGAACCTGCTGCAGCAAAACTAACACTTCTAAAAAAAAAAAAAATTTGTTTACTCTTAAAGTGTGCAGTTTCCCCTCCCAAACAATACCCTTTAGGTCTGGTAGGAATATTTAGGAGGGACCCCGTGTAAAAAAAACAAAAAAAAAGGTGTGGGGTTCCCCCTTAACTTCATACCAGGCCCTTAAGGTCTGGTAGGAATTTATAGGAGGACCCTTGATCCGAGCATAGGCCTGGCAGGGCCGGAAAGGGAGGGGGGACGAGCGAGCTCCCCCTCCCTCCCACGCCAGGCCACATGCCCTCGGCAATGGGAGGGTGCTTTTCCAGGGTCGCCCCATATATTAATAGTTATTAATAAGAACAGACTTTTGATAAAATCCTTTATTTGAAAAAAAAACAAAAGACATGTTTTTTACAAGTCTTTTTTTTTTTTAAACCCAAAAAATGGATCCATCGGCGTAATCCAGGGTCAATCACGGTGACCAGTGTTGTCCATGACGACAAATCAACAAAATAAAAAATAAATAGAAATAATAATTTGACAAAAAAACGAGGACCGCAGTCCGGGCCCTCTCCCCGCGGACTCCCGGCCGCATAATGGCATTTTGACAGATACCAGCAAAACATAAACAATTGGTCGGAGCTAACGGTGACAGTTAGCGCCGCCCATTTGTGTAGTTTGACGCCATCTGACAGGTGAGCCATGATTGGGCAAAGGCTTGCACCTGACCTGTGGTAACATACACTGAGTAGCCGGATTATTATATACACCGAGTGGCCGGATTATTATATACACCGAGTGGCCGGATTATTATATACACTGAGTGGCCGGATTATTATATACACTGAGTGGCCGGATTATTATATACACTGAGTGGCCGGATTATTATATGCACTGAGTGGCCGGATTATTATATACACTGAGTGACCGGATTATTATATACACCGAGTGGCCGGATTATTATGACCACCTGACGTTTGTAGGCAAATTAGCTATAATTTGGAGCTGAAGTTGCTAGAGGGCCAGACCATTATAAATAGGGAAGCGGGGTGGTTACCACGCCAGTAGAAGTGATTTGTTTCTGAAGATACGGGGAAACAACGCGATGTAACAGCCTTTGAACGCAGGATGATTGTTGGCACTCGGAGCCATGGAGCGAGTATCAGCAAAACAGCAGAATTCCTTAAATGTTCAAGAGGGGCTCATTGTTAAAGTGTTTAAAGACCGGACTGTCAGCCGAAAATCTGGGTCTGAACGTGCGAATTGTGGCCGTCAGCGACTAGTCAATGTTAGGGCAGAACGGGGGAGGGGCAAGACTGGTACAAGACAACAGAAGGGCAACAGTGCCGTGTCAGATTCCTCGCATCACCTTTCATCATCTCGTGGAGTCACCAGGCGGCCCAACGAAGTACTGATGGGGGGGTCATAATAATCTGGCCACTCAGTGTATATCATCTTTGAAAATCATGAAGCTTATCCCCATGCTCTAAATAAGAACTTAAGGCACCATTGTCTCTGTGAAGAGCGCTACCATATATGAGACGATACATGAGATTGGACTACTCTGCAAAGCCTGAAACCAAAAACCATTTGAACTGTGTTAAGTATAACTCACTTTGGGAATCCCTTTTATTTTTCTGTTGTTTATTCGTCTGTTTTGTAATATCTTTTTCATTATTTTTCAAAATCAATAAGCTGAATTTCTGAATGTTCTCATGGGAAATTAAAGAATCTTAACCTTTGTGAGGGCTACCATATTGAAAAACTCTGTTACATTCCTGTCTGGGTGTGGCAGCGAGTGTCTGAATTACAAAACCCGATACTGTGAACGGTGCATGTTTTAAATTAAAACAAGTGGTGGCAGAAACTGCTTGTGTGTGTAAAGGGTTGACTGCTTAGTTAATGGGCCTGGCTGGTGCTTAGATTCTTGTCCAGCAACAAAAATCCCTGTGCAGGGAGAGGCTGAAAGTGTAAATCTTCCATTATTACACACACACGTGCAGCACTCTAAGTTTCAACACTGATTTTATCATTGTAACCTTTGGAATAAAAGCTCCACCTTCTAACGTATAGAAAGAATGCCAAGAAGGAACACTCACCAGATCCACTGACCCCACAATATAACAGATGTCAAGTCTCACTTGTTTACAGAATTTACTGGGTGCACCGATCCACCGCCTCTATACCCGCTACCCATAAGGGTGAGCTCTTCTTTGGCTCTGCTCCAACACCTCTGAACCCACTATCGGTAAGGGTGAGCTCTTTTTTGGCTCTGCTACATCTCCTCTGAACCCACTGTCGGTAAGGGTAAGCTTTTTTTTGGTTCTGCTCCAACACCTCCATACCTACTACAGTAAGGATGAGCTCCTCTTTAGTACTGCTCCAACACCTCCGTATCCACTACCATTAAGGGGGAGCCCCTCTGTGGTTCTAATCTCTGATGATCCCAGCATCCTGCACACACTATTGATAAGAGTGAGCTCTTCTTTGGCTCTGCTCCATCTCTTCTGAACCCAATATCGGTAAGGGTGAGCTCCTCTTTGGTACTGCTCCAACACCTCCGTATCCACTACCGATAAGGGGGAGCGCCTCTCTGGTTCTGATCTCTGATGATCCCAGCATCCTGCACACACTATTGATAAGAGTGAGCTCTTCTTTGGCTCTGCTCCAACACCTCAGAACACCCTATTGGTAAGGATGAGCTCCTCTTTGGTACTGCTCCAACACCTCCGTATCCACTACCGATAAGGGGGAGCGCCTCTCTGGTTCTGATCTCTGATGATCCCAGCATCCTGCACACACAATTGATAAGGGTGTTTAACCATTACTCCTCCTTATAGTTAGACCGATCCAATATGAGTTCTGTGTGGCCAGCTGGGAAGTACACAGTTGGAATCTCTTAGAGCCGATCTCTCATCAAGTCGCAGTAGTGTAAACAGTTCAGGGATTAAAAGATTCTGTAACCATGGTGCGCTTCCACAAACAAACTCCGATGGATAAAAGGTGGCAAAGAAATAGCACCAGATAGTGCCAAATATTATTTACTCTGTTTATTAGGTAAAATATCGTACCAGTAAAACGGCCTCATCCTATACAGGGGAAATAAACACTGTAGCAGTTCCTGGACCTGGTATCACCCATATGCACCAAACTCCACCAACACGTTTCCTTCCAATGAACATCTTGAAGGGTTGTAGAGCCAATGCGGAAACGCTGATTAAATCAATTAAACCCCTCCCCCCCAAGCCACAAATACAGGATTATTCATGGCACTAAACTTCTCATAAATCACACAAAGCATAATAAAAAATAATGACGCGTTAAAATGGTCATAAATTATACAAAAACATCAGTGATGTGCATCCCAGACAGCAAGCAATTGAGCTTCAAGTTTTGAAATGACTGGCTAAACTATTGCTAGACTTGCCGAGCTTCACAATTGTGTTGCATAATTACAGCGAGTCTGCATTGCAAGTCTCCAGACCAGCGTGCTTTGTAAAAGTGCTGTACACTTGCAGAGCTCTTGCTAAGACCTGCAGGACTCTTGCTGTAGACTTGCCAAGAAAATTTGCTACAAATTCAAAAAGTGTCGCCTAGAACTTGTGCTGCGAGTGTTCTGCAAGTCTACAACCTGCCAGGAATGTGCGCAGCAAGTTACCAAGAATTACAATTTAACCCGGACACAAGTTTGTCCCAAGTTATCCTTGCTATCTGGGATACAATGAAATATTGCCTACAAACACCAAATGGGATATATATCTCAAACCCTATCAGTAAAATGAATCACAAAGGATCAATAAAACTATTTATATCCCGCTCTAGGTTTAATCCGTGAGCGGTCTATGTTTCAAGTTTTCTTTTTGATTTTATGGGACAGTTGAATGTGAAACATTATAATATTAGGTTATCTAATGAATATAGTGAAAAAGGGATTAATTTCCTCAATTTGTGGGGGAAAAAGTACCGATCATAATGGGCATATTCCAAGAAATAGTTGCCATTGCTCTAGTTGGGTGAAGGGGGCCCGAGAGAAAATTTTTTAAGGTATCGATTATGTGTAATTCGTTTCGGAAAAATTTGTTTTTTTCGGACAAATTTTCGTTATTCGGAGATTCTGATGTATCTGACAGGGTTATTCACAAAAGGGTGAAGAGTTTAGAGAAGACAGGAGAAGGGAACAATCTAGGACAACATCGCTGAACTGGAAAGTGATCTGAATTGGAGAATGTTTCCGGTTCATCTATTTTGTCCTAGATTGTTCCCTCCTCCGGCCTTCTACAAACTCTTCACCCTTTTGTGAATAGCCCTGTGAATTTCCGAATAACAGAAATGACGAATGAAAACGCATCCAAATTTTCATTATTTCGGACTAAATACACAATAAAATGGTCATACTTTGATTAAAGAAAATCACCACACTGTGCATACAATTAAATATTACTTAAAAACACAAAATGGGATACACTGTATATCTCAAACCCATAACTGGAATGAATTGCAAATTATTAGACATGCGCACCGGCAAAACATTTGTTTTGTTTCAGGTTTTTGCATTATTTCGTTTTTCAGGATTTGGGTCCGAAAGTCAATTAGATTCGGATTCGGACAAAATTAGTTAGCAGTAAACTGTACGAATATTCGTTTGTGGATGAACATTCGTTGCAGCAAAGTGACATTAGACAAAATACATTTTTTTTTTTAAAATGCCACTTTGCTGCAACAAATGACGCAACGGAAACGAAATGACAATTCGTACGGACTACCGCTAATGAATTTCGTCCGAATCCCGAAACGAATTGACTTTCGGACCCGAATCCTGAAAAACGAAATAACGGAAAATCTGAATCAAAACGAAACAAAACAAAACAAATTTTTTGCCGGTGCGCATGTCTAATAATTTGCAATTATGGGTTTGAGATATACAGTGTATCCCATTTTGTGTCTTTAAGTAATATTTCATTGTATACACAGTGTGGTGATTTTCTTTAATCAAAGTATGACCATTTTATTGTGTATTTAGTTTTATTATGCTTTCTGTGATCTATATGAATAACCAAGTTTAGTGCCATGCATAAGCCTGTATTTGTAGCATTGGGGTGGAGGGGTGTCATTGATTTAATCAGGGTTTCAGTGTCTGCTCAGCAACCACTGAAGATGTTCACTGGAAGGAAACATGGAGTATGATGCAGAAGCAGGATTATTATTATTATTATGCAGGATTTATAGAGCGCCAACAGTTTGCACAGCGCTTTACAATATAAGGAAGACATTACAATAACAATACAACTCCAGACAAGATGATAAGGAGGGCCCTGCCCCTGGGGGCTTACAATCTAAAAGGGAGGGGCCAGTGATATATGAGGAGGAAGCTGTGTGGGGATGAATTGTATGAGAACGGGATGGTTGAGCGGTTAGGTTGAGGTGGGATAGGCTTCCCTGAAGAGATGAGTCTTAAGGGATCGCCTAAAGGCAGTCAGAGTGGGAGATAGTCGGACTGGTTGGGGTAGAGAGTTCCAGAGGATGGCATAGACTCTAGAGAAGTCCTGGAGGTGAATAAGGGAGGAGTTGACGAGGGAGCTGGAAAGCAGGAGGTCTTGGGAAGAGCGGAGGGGACGGTTAGGGTGATACTTTGAGACAAGGTTTGAGATATATTCGGGGGCGGAGTTGTGAAAGGCTTTGTAAATGGTTGTTAATATTTAGAATTGTATCCTCTGGCCGATTGGAAGCCAGTGCAGGGATCGTCAGAGGATGGCGAGGGATGGAAGCCAGTGTAGGGATCGGCAGAGGAGGGCGAGGGATGGAAGCCAGTGAATGGATTGGCAGAGGGGTGTGGGGGATGGAAGCCAGTGCAGGCATGGGCAGAGGGGGGTTGCAGACACTGAGCGGTTGGTTAGGTGGATAGGTCTGGCAGCTGCATTCATGATAGACTGAAGGGGGGATAGTCTGTGTAGAGGTAGGCCAATGGGGACGGTGATACTGGGTTTTAGTTGGTACGATTTTCCGATGAACTGCTGAGATGTTTACACACAGGTATAGGACAATGCAGATCTATTGATACTTTAATAATAAATAGTGTGCAGGATATTTTGCCCCATCGATTGGTACTTTTGTCCTTTGCCAGCTTTTACCAATCAACGTTTGTTTTGGAAAGCACATCCTGGTTACAGAGTTTGCTGATCCTTGGAGTGTTTATACAACTGCACCCAGACGAGAAAGTGGCTCTGACAGAGTAAGTATCTGTTTCCAATGGTGGGAGTTAATTGTGAGAAAATAGATTTTTAGGTTTGTAGCTTTAGTTTTAGCTTCAAATGAGTGTTGGGTAAGTAAGTCATTTCTTTTAAGTAAGACATTTGTCATTTAATTATTTCTGTTTTGTAACTAAATCTGATTGCAAACTGCAAAGTCACATAGACCATTAGATCTGGGGGTACAGCCAACCACTCTCTAAATATTCAACAATTGTTTGTCTTTTTTTTGTCCTTTGTGTTGCTTGTGCAGTTCCTTTGTATATACGCCTTGTCTCTCTTCTCATTGAAACAGAACAGCTTGTTCTACACATTTAGATGGTCATGTGTAGCCTATTCTTTTGCTTTAGCATTTACTTTGTTGATGATGGATTGGGCTCAACTGGTCAACTCTCAATGCCAAACCTCCAATTTCCAAGACATCTGCGTACTTTCCAGCTGGCCCCACACAACTAATATTGGAGTGGTCACACTAAGACCACATTTACATCCTTTGCATTTTGTAGTTCGAATGCCTGAGTGCCACAACACTTTTTATTGGTGCCTGTTCACATCTGAGCATTGTGTCACCTGTAATAAAACCCCCTGCATCTGAAGAAAGTTCAAGAGCCTCTTCTGAGGAAGAATTAAGTGTGAGGATGAAGCCTGAAACAGGTGCAAAAAAAAAGCCCCCCAAAAAACCAAAGACACTCAGCTCAAGTGTCAATATGCCTAAAGCACAAATTTGTTTAAAAGATCTAGTATTTGGAACACTCGTTCAATTTCTATATGGTTATAATTTCTAATATTATAGTTATTATGCCTCAAATTGATAATCAAATTCAACCATGCTGATGAAGAAATTTGAAGTAGAATCTAATTTTGTTCTCAAACACACCAGCTAATTCTAATAGTAATTGTGAATTTCATTTGGGAAACTAAATTCATTCCAAAACTGAATGCTAAAATTATACAAAATGTGGAATAACAAGGTCTGTAATGGCATTATCCAACGTTCTGACCAGATTTTTATTGTGAAAGTTTGTACGAAAATCTACCAGGGTGTGGCAGGCTTTAGACGAGGAACAACCTTATCAGTAGTGTGAGCAGGATGCTGGGGTCATCAGAGATTGGAACCAGAGAGGAGCTCATTCTCATCAGACAGTGGGTACAGAGGTGTCGGATTGGATCCAGAGAGGAGCTCACTCTTATCGGTATTGGGTACAGAGGTGTTGGATCGGATCCAGAGAGGAGCTCACCCTCATAGGTGGTGGGCACAGAGGTGTTGGATCAGATTTAGGGAGGAGCCCACCCTTATTGGTGGTGGGTAGAGAGGTGCTGGAGTGGATCCAGAGAGAAGCTCACTCTTATCAGTAGTGGACACGGAGGTGTTGGAAGGGATCCAGGGAGGTGCTCACCCTTATCAGTAATGGATGATGAGTTGCTGGATCAGATCCAGAGAAGAGCTCACCCTTATTGGTGGTGTGTACGAAGATGTTGGATCAGATCCTGAGAGAAGCTCACCCTTATCAGTAGTGGGTAAGGAGGTGCAGCATCAGACCCAGAGAGAAGCTCACCCTTATTGGTGGTGGATACGAAGGTGTTGGATCAGATGTAGAGAGGAGCTCACTCTTATTGGTGTGAGTATGAAGGTGTTGGATTGGATCTAGAGAGGAGCTCACCTTTATCGGTAGTGGGTACAGACCTATTCCATAGAATCCAGGATCGTCCTCACCCCTATTGGTAGTGGGTTTGGAGGTGTTGGATTGGATCCAGAGAGGAGATCACCCTTATCAGTATTGGCAATGGAGGTGTTGGATTGGATCCAGAGAGGAGATCACCCTTATTGGTAGTGGGTTTGGAGGTGTTGGATTGGATCCAGAGAGGAGCTCTCCCTTATCGGGGGTTGGTATGGAGGTGTTGGATTGGATCCAGAGAGGAGATCACCCTTAGCAGTAGTGGGTACATATATACATTCTAAAAGGAGGAACTCTGTTAATATAAGATCTCTTAGGCTGGAACCCCACCGTTATTGTCAGGTTCCCTCCTCTGAGATATATAAGTATATATACAATATTTGGCAAAATGACAACAAATACTGACCTGCACCAAATCCAGCACTGCAGCACAACTGACCGGCTCCTTGTGTTCCTTCTCTCCCTGTCTGGGCTCTGCTGAACAAGGACTGGAGGAGGCTGATAACGGGTCACATTCAGGTACTTACTCTACTTACATTTAAAAGGTACAAATAATGATGTGTTAATAATTACAGAGCTCCAATTTGTGTCTATTTTAGCTCCCCGAAGATCAGCTGTATTGAAACAATAATCTTCTAGGTGTCCGGGCAGTTTTTTTGCTGTGCGCATCCCTGAAGTGTGACTTCTTCTCTCTACATTGGGTAAGATAAGTGACAATTCATTTAATAGTGAACATGCTCTTCTGTATATCTGAGTCTGTATTTCCTAAACATCATTATATAATCTGATTATACAGCTATCCATCAATGGGTGTAATTCTTGGCACATGCTCTTAGTCTGTATGTATGGACTCTGCACAGTACCTCTTCTCTTGTCCTGTATGCCGGGTGGCATTCTCAGTATCTGTTCTTATTCTGTATGTATGGACTCTGCACAGTACCACTTCCCTTGTCCTGTATGCCGGGTGTCATTCTCGGTATCTGTTCTTATTCTGTATGTATGGACTCTGCACAGTAGAACTTCTCTTGTCCTGTATGCCAGGTGTCATTCAGTGAAATCTTGACATTTTTCAGTGATATTTAGCATAGATTTCAGAAGTCTACTATCCAGGATATACATGTTGGAGGTTTTAGACACATTCCAGTAAACATCCAGTAGGTGGCAGATCTTCACCTTCACAACACATGGGGCTACAACAGCAGAGGACCATCTCAGAACACACATAACACGTTGGATGGTATTGCATTGTGTGTGAATTGTAAATGACTTGGACCTATATGGGTTGGACTTGATGGATGTATGTCTTTATTCAACCCCAAATACTATGTAACTATGTAACTTGAGTAACATAATTATAAGACATATGATGGATCATGTAGATCTATCATCACAAACACCTTGTATTCTGTGAGAGAAGACATTGTATGAATAGAGGAAGGGGGAGAAGGGGAAAAGCAAGCATTGCTCTTCTTGACTGCTTGACTGATGGAACTGTGATTTACAACACCATAAAAAGGTCATTTATTTCTACAAACCAAATGCCCAAAAAACATGTTTTCCCCCCCTCAAATCAGCTAAATACATTAGTTACATAGTTAGTCAGGTTGAAAAAAGACACAAGTCCATCGAGTTCAACCTATAGAGATACAGAAAAAAACAAAACATTTACAAAATCTTACAGCTTGAGGGAACTTTGCTCTCTGCGTTGTCTCCCCGTGGTTCCTCCACAGGGGTCTGGCACTCCCCTGCTGAGTTAGAGTTGTCCAATCAGCAGGAATAATGAATTTTACTGATTACTATATGTGTACTCACTGGAGAGATTTCCCTCACTTCCTGTTCTGGTGAAACCCAAAGCACTGCAGCAAGCTGAATTTCCCGTTTTCTCTCTTGGGAGTCGATTCTCCATATACTACTTGAGGGAAACTGTTAAGGGTCCGGTAGCCTTTCCAAAGTAATATATGGACATATAAAAGAATAACAACTGTAAAATAATGATGTATAGTATATAGTAAATCACACAGAGCATATCAATAGGGATATTAACTGGTCTGTTTGTTCCCTTTTCTGCAGGGTTTATAACACATACAACTGTCTGAATATGTGGCTCATCTTGATTCTTCTAAGCTTTGCCACTTCTACCTTCTGCCTAACTTACCCCCCACTCACCGACGCCTGCCGGCCTGCCAAAAGGGCAGAATGCAATAAAGTCCATGTTGTCCCTGGTCACAATCTTATCGGCCAAGGCTTTGACATTGTGACCATGAAGCAGACAAGAGCTCACCTGCTGGATCTCCAGAAGTCTTCTGCAAAGGATGGCGGCTGCACCGTCTGTCTCAACCCACACATGAACAAAGCCTGGCAGAAGCTTCCGGTCGCGATGATGGACTGGAAGACCCAGTCACAGTGTTCTCGGAAAATCAGCAGTGAGGTCTCCCGATCTTCTACATCGCTGGCAGAGGAAACTGCATCAGAGGTGAAGAATGACTGGTCAGCTGGTCTAGAGCTTTACTACAAGGGGGTGAATGCCAAGCTAGTAATGGCTGGTTCCCGGTCCCAGGTGGTAGAGTTTGGACGCAAAAAGACCAGCACAGACCGTTATACCTTCATCAAGCACCATCTGAGTTGTGTCTATTACAGGTAGGCTATCAGATATAACACATATTACCATTATAAAACCTGTAAATGTTTCCAAAATGCTCCTCCATTCGCTACTTTAAAAGATCCGTCCATCAGCTGCAAAGTTTCTTTGCTTTAAATAAAAAAGATTCGGTCAGTCTGTCCAGTACAGGCAAATCATTACCTAGATGACCACTCAGCTGCCGCCAATAGCTGGTGGAGGCGGTATGGCCACTTTGAATAAACAGTCTGGGCAGCATCCAAAATGCTATCTCCATACAACAGGGTTTTCCTGAAACAAGCATTAAAATAGTAGGAAAATAAATTACCTTTTTATCTTGTAACTCTTTGTCACTTTGCCAGCTTCCGACTTTCACACCTCCCTCTTCTGAACAAAGATCTGAGACAGGCCTTGAAATCTCTGCCACCAACTTATGATTCCAAAACTCGAGCTATCTACAGAAATCTAATTAGCATCTACGGGACTCATTATATCACCCAAGCAGATGTAGGCGGGCAAATGGTAGAGGTCAACGCCATCAAGACCTGCCAAGCCTCCATGGATGGCATATCCATGGATGAGCTGAAGGATTGTCTTCACAATGAGGCCTCGGTTGCTGTAATTGGGATCGCTGAAGCAAGCGCCAAAGCTAGCGCCTGCAAGGAACTAAGCGAAAAATCCAACAAGGGGGAGAGTTTCCACCAGAAATTCAATGAGAGAGCTTGGGAGGTGAGTACACCTATATACACGAGGGTGAGTCAAAAATTATCCAAATTAAAACTTCTGTTAGCCGCACTGTCTTATCCGTTCAAGTCTAGTGTCTCCCCAGTCACTGCTGTGCAGTTGTGAACATGTTACGTCAGTTCATTTGTAACTGCGGTGCGAGAAAAAATGGATGCCCCCACGTTTTTTGTGGTCTGAGAGTATTCCTGGTTCTGATATTTATCAAATACAGTATGGAGAAAGTGTTTTGTGGTGAAGGAGTTTGTATGAATGTTTAGAGAAGTTCAAGGAAGGTCGCACAAGTGTTAGCCATCAAGAAGGAGCCGGACGCCCGTCCATGTCTGATGACAACATTGAGCATTCTCCCTATAGTCCTGATCTTGCTCCATCGGACTTTCATCTGTTTGGTCCCCTGAAAGCAGCCCTTAAAGGATGAGAGTAGGACAGAGTGTCCTCTTATTTCATCAATCGTTCAGTCCTAGGTGTACAGAGCCAGTGTGGAGGAACTTTAAGTACACAGTAGAAAAAAACTGCCAATTAATACACACAACCCGTACAGTGGGCAGCAACAATGAGGACCCAATCAGATTTCTCTTGCAGGGGAGGGACAGCAGGAACCTAGAACCACTTGTTCTTAGACATGTGCGATTCGTTTAGTTCCGAATCGAAATTCGGACGAAATTTCGGAAATTCGTGGATTCGGAGCAACCGAATTTCCGAAATGTACCATGTCCGAATTCATCCGAAAGCACCCAAACTATCATCACAATGATGACAAATCACGGCTTGAACTATCTTGCTTTGCATGTAATGAGTCTCTCTCATATATTAGTTTCACCGCATAAGTTGTATTAGTGAAATAAATGAACTTTGCACGATATTCTAATTATTCCAGTTTCACCTGTATATATATATATTTTATTTTTTTTCTTCACCTTTAGCGCTGCGTCACTTTTTTATTCAAAAACAAAACCCCAAATTTCGGAAATTCGTCCGAATTACGAATCTGAAACCCAAAAACGAATCCAATTTCAAAATCCGAACTAAACGAAATCCGAAACTAAACTAAACTATTTTTTTGCAGTTGCACATGTCTACTTGTTATACATAGGAATTTGTTACATTATCAGCAACATAATATGTGGGTGGCTGTGTGACACCAATGGGTGCCCTGCTTACCAAGGGTGATGCTACTGCTTAATAAACCCAGCCCTGCATATTGCCCCTTTTACTGATTTTTTTTTTATATTGTGAATTTTAGGTAAGAGGAGGAAATATCTCTTTTAAACTGCTCTCCTTTGATGTCAACAATGGAGATGGAGCATCTTTTGAGACCTGGATGGAAAGCCTAAAAACTAACCCTGATATTGTAACCTACTCTCTGGAGCCCATCCACAAGCTGGTTCGAGACAGTGGACCTCAGGGAGAGAACCTACGGAATGCTATCAGTGAATATATCATGGAGAAGGCGCTGAGTAAGAACTGCTCATGCCCAAAGGGTTCACAGCTTAGTCCAGATACAGAGTGCAACTGCATTTGTCCTGGTGGTCAAGGTAAAAATATAAACTGTTGCCCCTCAAAGAGGGGACTTGCCAAAGTGATGGTCACTGTAAAAAATGCCTCAGGCCTTTGGGGTGACTACATTACACAGACTGATGGCTATGTAATCGTAAGTGTTGGGTTGGTTTCTGCTCGGGCACAGACCATATTGGACAATGATAATCCAAACTGGGACACACAACTAGACCTCGGGGTTTTGGAACTCAGTTCAATCTCTAGCTTGAAGGTGGAAGTTTGGGATGAGGATTATATATATGATGATCTGCTTGGATCATGTAAAAAATCAATCAACAGTGGAGAGAAGGATGAGGTTTGTTACCTTGATTATGGCAGTGTGACCTTTACAGTGAGTGCACAATGCGTCCCTCACCTGACTGGGCCCCTCTGTAGAGATTACGCTCCTTCCCCCAGTTAGATTTCTAATGGTCAAGTTAGAGTTCTATAGTCAAGATGCTTTTGTAACTAATCACAAAGAAGGAGCAATTTGTAATTTCTAGCAATGAAAGTTATTACTGAGCGCCTCAACTGTTAATTCATTGAAACAGCTCGTGTCCTAAAACATACTGAGTGTACTTTACATTGATCTGCTTTATGATTCATTTCTGCAATAAATATATTTGAGCTTTGACATTGTAGTGTTTGCTTATTTGTAAAGCCGTACTCCAGGCAAACAGCTAAATACACAGATAAAGTAACATATAAGGAAAATGTGTTTCTTCCCAAAGGATGACAGGAAACAATAAAAAGCTGTGAAGATAAGGGGTGTGGGCTGTTGTCCTCGCATAGAGAAGGGAAATTATTATACATCAAATAAGATCTACCCTGACTCACATATCATATCTCTGCTAAATAATATTGGAAGCTTCAGGAATATCAAATAATAATAAAAAATACTTGGTAGAAAATAAATCTTCATTATTCTCAAAGTCCTAATATAGAGAGCAAAAGCCTTTCAGTTTAAAAACATTTAAGAACAGGTCGCCAGGCTTAAAGAATCTCCTAATATAATTCATATATATGTATAAATTACACTGCGTACAGCCAGGGCCGTCTTTAATATTGATTGGACCCTGGGCAAACATTTTCTTGGGCCCCCGCCCCTACCCACCAAGCCACGCCCTCTACCTGCCATGCAGTTTCTCTCTCCACCCCAACATCCCAAATCAATTTATTTATTTTATATATTTTTTTATATCAGCCCCCCGTCTGCCTAGCAACTGATGATGCAGATAGGCGGGCCGGCTGGTCTAGGCATGCATGATAGGTTCTGATCCCTGTGCTTTGATTACAAAAAAAAATGTCCCGATCTTCTGATCTCTTTTGCCTGTCTGCAAGTGGATCAGAGTCTGTTATTGAGCCTGTGATCCCAGTGCTCTCCCCCCTCATCCTCCTGGTTTCCCTAATCTCTCCCCCTGCTGTTACTTGCAGACAGGCAGCAGATCGGGAGATCAAGACTTTTGTCTGCTCTGCCTAGCAACTGATGATGTGATGGGTGGGCCACACAATTTTGTTGCACAATTACAGCAAGTCTGCATTGCAAGTCTCCAGACCAGCGTGCTTTGTAAAAGTGCTGTACACTTGCAGAGCTCTTGCTAAGACCTGCAGGACTCTTGCTGTAGACTTGCCAAGAAAATTTGCTACAAATTTAAAAAGTGTCGCCTAGAACTTGTGCTGCGAGTGTTCTGCAAGTCTACAACCTGCCAGGAATGTGTGCAGCAAGTTAACAAGAATTACAATTTAACCCTGACACAAGTTTGTGGCAAGTTATGCTCGCTATCTGGGATACAATGAAATATTGCCTACAAACACCAAATGGGATATATATCTCAAGCCCTATATTTAAAATCACAAATGATCAATAAAACTATTTATATCCCGCTCTAGGTTTAATCCGTGAGCAGTCTATGTTTCAAGTTCATAGATCCACTGTGTCTTTTTTATTGGGGTAGATTCATTGATGATGTTGTGCTCATTTGAACTGGAGAACAATGTTTTCTTATTGATTTTATGGAACACTTGAAGGTGAAACATTATAATATTAGGTGATTAATTTAGTGAAAAAAGGATTAATTTCCTCAATTTTGGGGGAAAAAGTACTGATCATGAAAGGCATATTACAAGAAATAATTGCCATTGCTCTAGTTGGGTGAAGGGGGCCCCGAAATAACATTTTTTAAGGTATCGATAATTTGCGATTCATTCTAGTTATGGGTTTGAGATATACAGTGTATCCCATTTTGTGTTTCTTTTTTTTTTTTTTGAGCATGTAAATTTTTATTGGGTTACAACAAGAAATAAGGTCATACAGACAACCTGAATCACTCAGGGATACAGAGTGTTTACAGTGGTAAGTATATGAGATTACATTGTCATAAGTACATACATGATCCTGGATCATAAGATGCACATGATACAGGGTTACTATTAGAATAACATGTAATACCAGCATCAAAGCTCAACAGAGCCAAACTAACCAATGAATCGAGGTTGTAGAAATATGTGGACTTATCCAAAAGAAGAGTCGGGGTTTACCTTGGGCTGGGATTTTTTCGCTTAATGGGGTATTTTATAGTGGAGATTTAAAAGGCAAAATTAGTGGTATAGCGCGTTTACACTCAGGATCATGGAGTGCTTATTGCACGGGCCTACCAAGATTGAGCGACGAGGGTCATATGGGGAATGGTTCATGTGGGAACTAGTGTGTTGGGGGGAATGTTAAAGGACATCTAGGGGACCCAGGGAGTCGTTCAGTTTTTCCATTAAGTACCATGAGGATTGGTGAAAGATAGTCATAACCTCCCTCAATTGGTGTACAGGTAATTCAGACACCAAAAAAGCTTTCCATGATTCAAAGAATAATTCGGTGCGGGATTGGTTAAACTTCGTATCTAACTTATCTATCAGCATGAGATGTAGTAGTTTAATCTTATACGTAGAGAGAGACAGGGGCAGGGCAGATATCCAGTTGGTCAGGGTGGTCTTCTTAGCAGTGAGAATGCATAGGTGGTCCCATCTGGTGAGGCGAGGCGGTGTGGGAGGAATAGCGGCGGGCAACGAAGCATGTAAGAGACAAATGTCAGGGGAGAGGGTTCTAGAGCTGCCAGATTGTCCGTTCATATATGAGATGACTGACGTACAGAAAACTTGGATATGGGGGCATAGCCACCTCAGATGTATAAAGTCGGGTAGGGGGAGATGGCACTTCGGACAGGAGGTCAGCCAGTCTGGAGGAGATGTTTTGGAAATAATATTAAAAGCACAGTATGCTTTGTGGACCAGCTTAAATTGTATCTCCCTCCATGACTCGTTGACAATCGCCGACCGAACCTCCCCACAGCCCTGCAGTATGGTCGACTGAGTTTCCTCAGGGGAGTGACCCAGGAAGGCGGCCCATTTGTGTACGTACGGGGGTAAGGTAGAGGAGGAGGAAGAGGAGAATGAGCATAGAGACCGATAGAGAAAGGACAGGGACACTTTCTGTGAGTGGGAGGACAGGAGCTGACTAAAGGGATTAAAGAAGGAGGCGTTCCAGGGTAGGGATACATTTTGTGATATGAAGTGGGAGATTTGAGCATATTGTAGAAAATCATTAGGTGAGACTCTGTATGTGGATATGAGATCCTGGAGTGGTCTGCAGTGGCCTTGGGACAATGCCTTTAAGGTTCCATTTGCTGAATGTATCGGACTCACGTCCTGAGGGGAAGTGTGGGGTGGAGATAATAGGCATCAGGGGAGAAACCATGCCAGGTAGATGGTAAATTCTCCTTACTTCGCTCCAAGTGATAATAGTGTCTCTCAATAGGATGTTCCTCTTAACATTCATTGGGAGACGAGGAAGGGGAGTGTGCAGAACTCCTGTGAGTGACCAGGGAGCTACTAGGGAGGATTCCAGAGACGTATTGGTGTAAAAGGAAGTGTTGTGTATACAATCCCGGACATGTCGGAAAAGGCTGGCCAGGTTATGAAATCTAATGTTGGGTAGATTGGCCCCCAAATGGCGTGCTGGTTTTTGTAGTTTAGAGAATGCGATTCTATTTTTTCCCCCCCGCCATATGAACCTAGAGAAGGCCTTATGTAAAATTTGGATGTCTTTGTGTTTGTTGAGCAAGGGGATAGTTTGCATGGGGTACAGGAGTCGGGTGAAACTAATCATACCTATTAAGTGGCAGCATCTCAACATGGAGAGGGGTAAGTCTTGCCATTTCTGCAATTCGGCCGTGATTTTACGAATGATCGGGGTGTAATTTAGGGCATATAGCTCAGCAGCATTACGGGAGATATGGATTCCCAAATATCTGAGGGAGCCAGTCTTAATGGTAACGTTGTATTGGTCGGGCCCGGCGAGATTAGGTTTGGCCGGGGAGAGTGCCAGGGGTAACAATTCACTCTTAGCCATATTAATTTTGAGGCTAGAGAAGGTGCCATAGAGTTGGATATGCTGGAAGATATGCGGTAATTGGGTAGAGGGATCAGAGAGGAACATTAGGATGTCATCAGCAAATAAGATTAATTTTAGTTCGGTCGAGCCCACCTGAATCCCCTGGAAACACTGAGAGGAGGCCAGAGAACAGGACAGGGGTTCTATTGCCAGATTAAAAAGCAGGGGTGACAGAGGGCAGCCTTGGCGTGTGCCTTTATGTAAGGAGAATGTGGGGGAGAGAGCCATGGACGTGAAGATTCTGGCCATAGGAGATGTATACATAGTAGAGATGAAGTGGAAAAAAGTGCCAGAAAAGCCCACGTGAGACATTACTAAGTTGAGCCATTGCCAGTTGACGTTGTCAAATGCCTTCTCCGCGTCCAGGGCCAAGATAGCCCGATGAGACGGAGAGGAACATGACAGCTTTGAGTATTCTAGAGCTGTTATCACTTTACGTATATTTAAGAACGCAGCCCGGCCCTTAATGAAACCTGCTTGGTCAGATGAAATGAGTTTCGGCAACAGGGTGGCCAGACGATCTGCCAGGATTTTGGAGAGTTACTTAGCGTCCTGGTTTAATAGGGATATGAGACGGTAGGAGGCAGCAAGCATTGGGTCTTTGCCTTGTTTGGGTAGTAGTCTGATATATGCATCGTTGAAGGTGGGTGGATAAGTTTGTGTGCGTAAAATGTGATTGAAGAGAAGCAAGAGTGTGGGGCTAACATCATCAGCTATAATTTTATAAAATTCTGTGGATAGGCCATCAGGACAGGGTGCTTTGGAGCGGGGGGAGGAATGTATAACATTCTGCACTTCTTGGAGGGAGATATCGGCATTGAGGAATGCTAGGTCATCATCAGATAGTGAGGGTAAGGGAACATTCCTGAGGAAATCCGTGCCAGCAGCCATATCTCCCGGATCATCAGCATATAAAGTTTGATAAAAGGAACTAAATATTTATGTGATGCGAGCGGGGTTGGAGTGGACCACACCTTGATCGTCTAGCAGACGGAGGATGTGAGAGGCCGCAGATGTGCCTCTTGCTAAATTGGCCAACAGTTTCCCTGCTTTATTCCCATGTTTAAAGAATTCTACATCTTTGTGGGATCTAATTTGGAGATCATATTGCTGGATCCAATGATCTCAGGACTGCTTGGCCGAGATCCAGGATGATCGATTAGTGGCCGTTGGGGCTTGCTTATAAAGTAAGTAAGATCGTCTGGCCTCTGCGCAGGCTTCCTCATATTTTCTCCTCCTTAATTTTTTTCAGGAGGTTGCATAGGCCAAAATCTTGCCTCTAAGTACTGCCTTTGCAGCCTCCCAAAAAAGTACATAGTCATCAACATGAGAAATATTATCGGTTGCATAGACGCGCCACCATTGTCGGAGGTGAGCATGAAAGGTCTCGTCAGTGAACAAATAGGCGGGAAATCGCCAAACAGTGGCGCGAATAGGCAAATCAAAACCATGGATAGACAATAACACAGAAGAGTGGTCAGATATTACCATATTGTCAGGGATATCGGCACAGGTGACCACACAGAATAAGGCAGAATGTATGATATACCGTTTTAATATGCCAACCAGAATAATACCAACAGAAACAAGTCTTAGCAACCAACTACATCTAAACAAACCCACATGCAAGAAGTAACAGGCAAGCAAACCCAGGGAGCAAAGCAAAATGCCAGGGGAACTAAGGGACAAAATGTCAGGGTACAAGGAGCTAACAGGACTCAGGAACATAAGGAGGTCACGGTTCCGGACAACAAGCAGGGAACATACACAGGATACAGGACTCGGGAACAGAAGCAGGTTACAGGACTGGGGACTCAGGCGAAACAGGAAACAATACTGAGCCACAGACCTTACTGCAGGGAGGGCTTAAGTAACCTCTCAGGGAGCACCAGGTGGTGGATGATTGGTGGCAGCTGGGAGACACCTGCAGGTGAGCACTGGAGTTGCAGTTTCCAGCACCACCCAGTGGAGGTCTGGTACCTAGCAGTTCCTGGCTGCCAGGAGACCCCTGAATATGGAAATTGCAGGGCTAAGCTCCAGCGCCACCTGGAAGCGCTCTGGATCCTAACACATATCTTCAATGGACACAGACCGGATCCTGGGAATCAAGTTAGAAGAAGAGAGAAATAAATCAATGCGGGACAACGATCTGTGCGCATGTGAGAAGTGGGTGTATTCCCTGTCGAGTGGATGTAAAAATCTCCATGTGTCGGTGAGTCCACAGGCGTGCATCATGGTGTTGAGGTGTTGATCTTGAGAACTCAGTAGACGAGAGGGTTGTTGTGATTCCCAGGAACGATCCTCTAAGGAAGAAGGCACAGCATTAAAGTCACCTCCTAGTAGGAGGAATGAGGTGGGGTCCCTAGCTGTGAGGGAGGATGTCAAAGTGTTGTAGAACGATTTGTTTTCTGAGTTTGGTCCATAAATGTTCCAAATGTCAATAGTATTCGAGTGAAGTTGAATGGAAACGTGAGACCATCTGCACTCCAGTGGATCATGTTGGTGGGAGAGAAGGGTGTGTGGCAAGGATTTACTGATCAGGGTAACGACCCCCGCGGATCGCCCGTTGGCAGGTGCTCCCACGACTGTGCTTACCCAACTTTGCCGCAGGCTCATGAAGTCCGCCTCCTTGAGGCGACATTCCTGTAACAAGGCTACATCCGCCTTGAGTTTTTTAAGGTGACGTATAACTTGGCGTCGCTTTTTATTTGATTTGAGTCCTTTAACATTCCAGGTGATCACATTCAGGGGGGATCCCAGATGAAGGTGATTTGGTGAGGTAAGGAACAATGATTTAAACGTCTAGCGTGGTGGTGGATGACTACAGGTGTCCCGGTGCTCCTGAAACATTCAAGTGGAATGACCCCCGCAAGGGGTGTTGTAGGTATGATGGTGCGAGAAAGGATCTGTAGGGGTGGGAGGGCCCCAGTGCTGATCCTCCCTGAAGATAGTGAGCAATCCCAGCCCATGGGAAGAATAAGTATAAAACGAAGATCACGTGTGGCGAACAGTCTTTGAACATAGCGTATATCGTGGAGATGATACGAAAAGCAGAAAACAAAAAAAAAATCCAAAAAGAAAAAAGAAAAGTGTTCGGTACGTGTAGACTTCCTTTTTTTCCTAGATGGAAGTACGTATTGTGCAGTCCCGCAGAGTGTCCGGAAACCCAACCCCAGAGCGTGGAGCAGGGAGAGTTGGTACAGTCTGGAGTAAAATAGAGAACAATAAAACAAATATGAACAGTATTAACTAGAAAAGACCAGAACTAGTAACATGGGCGCGCCGTCCCGCCAGGTGTGGTAAAAACAACAAGTGCCACATTGATTTTGGCAATGCCCTGCCCGTTTGGGGTCAACGTGTAGGTGTCGGCTGTTCGACCGGGCCCCCAGCAAACATTGGGTATAAGTAAAAGGCTAAAGATCAATCACCTCAAGTGACGGAGTCCGTCTTCTTCTTGCGCGGGGGCTCTTGATCGAGGAGTCCGATGAGGGTGTTTTCAGTGACTGGACATAAGCTTTGGCACGGTCAACTGACATGAATTGGAGTGCCCTGCCTTCAGGGGTGGTGACTTGTAAGATGGCCGGGTATGCAAGTGCAAATTTGATCCGCTGACTAACCAGCGCCTGGCAGACCTCATGAAAGGCCTTGCGCTGTTTTGTGAGTTCCACAGAATAATCCGCGAACAACAGGAGCTTGTGGCCCCAAGCTACCAAGTTGAGTTGGGAGCGATAGGCTTGAAACAGGCGGTGTTTGTCAGAATAGTCCAGGTATCTGACTATCACTGCTCTAGGCTTTGCGGGATCTTTGGGGGGCCCCAACCTATGAGCTTGATCCACCTTACACACGGCGGAGAGGCCCAAAGCCTGTGGAATGATGTTGGAACAATAATGATGGAGCTCAGCAGGTGTAACAGATTCAGGGACTCCAATGATCCTCAGGTTGTTCCTGCGTGCCCTGTTTTCTAAATCATCCACTTAGTCAGCAAGATAGTGCACAGTGTCAGTTAGATGGTCATGCTTCTGACGGCTAGTGTATATTGCATCATCTATGTCACATACACGGGATTCCAGTGCATGGATCTTATGGCCTTGGGCCTCCAGAGCCGCATTGAATTGCCCCATGTGTTGTTTGATGGAGTCGGCAATAATATGGGCCAGATCAGCTTTGAGGTGTGTGGCTACAACAGAGGCTAGGTGTTGGTAATCCACCTTGTCAGCAGACGGAGATGACTCACCCCCAGATCTTTCGTGCCGGCCGAGCTGCATCTCCTCCACGGCCGCCATGTTTGTGGAGCCGCGGCTGTTTTCGAGCGGCGTTTCCAGTGACCGTTTCGCGTCGGGGATAGGTTCTTCCTGTGGCATCGGGTCGGAGCAGGACTGGATGGGCACCTACAGTGATCGTTTTGGGTGTTGGCGGGACGGAGCTGAGGAGCGCACGTCTAGTCCATCAGGCGCCGGAACCGGAAGTCCATTTTGTGTTTTTAAGTAATATTTAATTGTATGCACAGTGTTGATTTTTTTTACTGTTCAATAGTTTTTTTTTTTATTATCAATGTGTGGTATTGTGTGGCAATCCCACTGTAGAATTGGATGTGATGATCACCTGGGACTCTCAGCCACATGGGCTGAGACGTTTCAGGAAGCAAGGGATTGTCTGGATTCTGCTTGGGATGCTGGAACTGGGAGGTTTCAAGGTGATTCTGGAGGAAAGATGAGATCCCTAGTCCTGGGTCTAGGCTTTAGCAGTGGCCAGCACTCGATAATTGCACAGGTGTGCACAGCCATTAAGAAAAGGATGCTGGCTAGGGGAATTAGCTTGTGCTGGGAAAGAGGAACAGACCGTGTTCAGGTGTCAGGAGAACGACCCCCAGAAGTCAGAGAGGAGTCAGGTAGTGAGTGTGCTGGAGGCACACTAGGACAGTCAGGGAGGCTGGGAGAGAACTGGTGAGGCTAGAAGAGCCGTGAGCCTGGGGGGCCACCAGTATCAGCGTGGGTCAGCACTTCAAAGAGGACCAGTGGGTCAGAAGTGCTACTGTTTAAAGTGGAAGCCAGGAGGTGGCTATTGTGTTGTTTTGAAGCCTTGCAAGAATGTTATGTTGAAAAACCCCTGCGAGGGTATCCAAGAGGGATGTATGAACTTTGTTTTGAATAAAAGTGGGCTACCGAACCCTTAAACCGAAGATATTGCGAGTAGACTGCATTCTTAAGCACTCACCATATATGCTAATATCCCCAAACATCACAAATGGTATACAAAAGTTTACACAAATAAAGTTTGGGTGTAAATACAGTTGTACATTAACACAAGTATAATAGGTTCGAATACAAAATATGTAATTAACATCAGTTATAGTTTTGGGGAGAACAAAAACTAGTAGAAGACATTTGATGGCATATTATTAGGTGGTTCTCGAGAAATGTCTGAACATGCAGTCCTGAGAAATGTAAATACGGGTAGAAGGAAGGAGAGTGCAGAAGAAGAGAATGAAATAAGAGAGGGGAGGAAATAAGTAAGAGAAAGTACCTTGTGTTGATTTTTTTAAATCAATGTATGACCATTTTATTGTGTATTTAGTTTTATTATGCTTTCTGTGATCTATATGAATAATCTAGTGTAGTGCTATGCATAAGCCTGTATTTGTGGCTTGGAGTGGAGGGGGTTCATTGATTTAATCAGGGTTTCAGTGTCTGCTCAACAACCACTGAAAATGTTTACTGGAAGGAACATGGAGTATGACGCAGTGACGTGATACTGGGCTTTAGTTGGTTAGTTGGTACGAATTTCCGATGAACTGCTGAAATGTTTACACACAGGTATAGAACAATTAAGTTCTATTGATTCTTTAATAATAAATAGTGTGAGAAATATTATCCCCCATCGAATGGTATTTTTGTCCTTTGCCAGCTTTTACCCATCGACCTTTGTTTTGGTAAGCACATCCTGGTTACAGAGTTTGCTGATCCTTGGAGTGTTTATACAGAGAGAAGCTCACCCTTATTGGGGGTGTGTACGAAGACGTTGGATCAAATCCAGAGAGAAGATCACCCTTATAAGTAGTGGGTAAGGAGGTGCAGCATCAGACCCAGAGAGAAGCTCACCCTTATTGGTGGTGGATACGAAGGTGTTGGATCAGATGTAGAGAGGAGCTCACTCTTATTGGTGTGAGTATGAAGGTGTTGGATTGGATCTAGAGAGGAGCTCACCTTTATCGGTAGTGGGTGCAGAGGTATTCCATAGAATCCAGGATGGTGCTTACCCCTATTGGTAGTGGGTTTGGAGGTGTTGGATTGGATCCAGAGAGGAGATCACCCTTATCAGTGGTGGGCACAGAAGTGTTCGATCAGATCCAGAGAGGAGATCACCGTTATCGGGGGTGGGTATGGAGGTGTTGGATTGGATCCAGAGAGGAGATCACCCTTAGCAGTAGTGGGTACATATATACATTCTAAAAGGAGGAACTCTGTTAATATAAGATCTCTTAGGCTGGAACCCCACCGTTATTGTCAGGTTCCCTCCTCTGAGATATATAAGTATATATACAATATTTGGCAAAATGACAACAAATACTGACCTGCACCAAATCCAGCACTGCAGCACAACTGATCGGCTCCTTGTGTTCCTTCTCTCCCAGTCTGGGCTCTGCGGTACAAGGACTGGAGGAGGCTGATAACGGGTCACATTCAGGTACTTACTCTCCCCCCCCCCCCTGAAATCAGCCAAATACATTCCATGTGCAGAAAAAAATAAAACATTTACAAAGTGTTACAGCTTGTTTTCTTTAGAAAGCAGCCACAGCTTGAGTAGAGAAGCCTATCCCCTGCCAGCATGCTGCGGAGAGGGAACGTTGCTCTCTGCGTTGTCTCCCCGCGGTTCCTCCACAGGGGTCTGGCACTCCACTGCTGAGTTAGAGATGTCCAATCAGCAGGAAGAATGACGTTTACTGATTGCAATAGGTATACTCACTGGAGAGATTTTCCCTCACTTCCTGTTCTGGTGAAACCCAAAGCACTGCAGCAAGCTGAACTTCATGTTTTCTCTTTGGAAGTTGATTGTCCATATACTACTTGAGGGAAACTGTTAAGGGTCCGGTAGCCTTTCCAAAGTAATATATGGACATATAAAAGAATAACAACTGTAAAATAATGATGTATAGTATATAGTAAATCACACAGAACATAGCAATAGGGATGCTAACTGGTCTGTTTGTTCCCTTTTCTGCAGGGTTTATAACCCACACAACTGTCTGAATATGTGGCTCATCTTGATTCTTGTAAGCTTTGCCACTTCTACCTCCTGCCAACCTTACCCCCCATTCACCAATGCCTGCCGGCCTGCCAAGAAGGCAGAATGTGATAAAGTCCATGCTGTCCCTGGTCACAATCTTATCGGCCAAGGCTTTGACATTGTGACCATGAAGAAGACAAGGGCTCACCTGCTGGATCTCCAGAAGTCTTCTACAAAGGATGGCGGCTGCACTGTCTGTCTCAACCCACACATGAACAAAGCCTGGCAGAAGCTTCCGGTCGCGATGATGGACTGGAAGACCCAGTCACAGTGTTCTCGGAAAATCAGAGTTCAGGTCTTCCAATCTTCTACATCGCTGGCTGAGGAAGCTGCATCAGAGGTGAAGAATGATTGGGAAGCTGGTCTAGAACTTCAGCACAACGGGGTGAATGCCAAGCTAGTAATGGCTGGTTCCCAGTCCCAGGTGGCAGAGTTTGGACGAAAAAAGACCAGCACAGACCGTTACACCTTCATCAGGCACCATCTGAGTTGTGTCTATTACAGGTACGTCATCAAATATAACACATATTATCATTATAAAACCTGTAGAAGTTTCCAAAAAGTTCCTCCATTCACTACATTAAAAGATCCGTCCATCAGATGCAAAGTTTCTTTGCTTTAAATAAAAAAGATTCGGTCAGTCTGCCCAGTACAGGCAAATCATTACCTAGATGCCCACTCAGCTGCCCCAATAGCTAGTGGAGCAGGTATGGCCACGTTCAATAAACAGTCTGAGCAGCATACGAAATGCTATCTCCATACAAAGTAATAGGATTCTCCTGATACAATCCTCCAGCGCTGACTGGCAGAACGGACGAAGGAGGGGTCGGGTACAGCTGGCTCTGCCTCTAGATAGGCAGAGCCAGCTGTCAATCACGCAGCTGGGTGGATCTCGATAGTAATGTTGGGATCCGTCCCGGCTGCTGCGGTCTCAGTATACAGCTACAGCTCGCGGTATACTGAGCTTTAGGTCACGTGAGAACGCTAGTTTGTGTCCTCCCGTGACCCTGAGGAGAACTATGGGAAAAACACTTACCCCATAGTTCTCCTTTAAAATAGTAGGAAAATGAATTCATGTTTTCATCTTTCATCTTGAATGAAGTTTTTATCTTGTAACTCTTTGTCACTTTGCCAGCTTCCGGCTTTCACACCTCCATCTTCTATGGTCTCAGTATACAGCTACAGCTCGCGGTATACTGAGCTTTAGGTCACGTGAGAACGCTAGTTTGTGTCCTCCCGTGACCCTGAGGAGAACTATGGGAAAAACACTTACCCCATAGTTCTCCTTTAAAATAGTAGGAAAATGAATTCATGTAACTCTGTAACTCTTTGTCACTTTGCCAGCTTCCGGCTTTCACACCTCCCTCTTCTAAACAAAGATCTGAGACAGGCCTTGAAATCTTTGCCACCAACTTATGATGCCAAGACTCGAGCTATCTACAGAAATCTAATTAGCATCTACGGGACTCACTATATCAAACAAGCAGATGTAGGCGGACAAGTGGTAGAGGTCAACTCCATCAAGACCTGCCAAGCCTCCATGGATGGCCTGTCCACGGATGAGCTGAATTATTGTCTTAACATTGAGGCCTCGCTCGCTGTCACTGGGAAAGCTAAAACAAGCGCCAAAGCTAAAGCCTGCAAGGAACTAAGCCAAAAATCCAACAAGGGGGAGAGTTTCCACCAGACGTTCAATGAGAGAACTCGGGAGGTGAGTACACCTATGTACACGAGAGTGAGTCAAAAATGTATCCGCATTAAACTTCTGTTAGCCGCACTGTCTTATCCGTTCAAGTCTAGTGTCTCCCCAGTCACTGCTGTGCAGTTGTGAACATGTTACGTCAGTTCATTTGTAACTGCGGTGCGAGAAAAAAATGGATGCCCCACTTGTGATTTGAATGAAAAAAGAGCAGCGTGCAGAGATACTTTTTTTGTGGTCTGAGGGTGTGCATGGTGCCGTTATTTACCAAATACTTTGTGCGTATTATGGACAGTATGGAGAAAGTGTTTTGTGGTGAAGGAGTTTGTATGAATGTTTAGAGAAGTTCAAGGAAGGTCACACAAGTGTTAGCCATCAAGAAGGAGCCAGACGCCCGTCCACGTCCACGTCTGATGACACATTGAGCATCCTCCCTGTAGAATATGCTCTGCTTTGGGGGTGCCTTAAATTACTGATGACCAACTGAATCTTAAATAAGTGTTGGGTTTATTTACAAATAGGGTTATACATACATACTAATTACAATTAAGGCAAATGGAGAAGGGATTTGTAGGGGGGTCAGTAGGGATAGGATTTGAGGTTAGGATCCTTCAGCTAACAACCACATTCTCTCTCTCTCATTCACACATGCCATGACCTTTTCTCTGTGCTCAGAACACTCCTCTCCAGCAGGTCCTAGCAAATCACATTCTTGATTGTAGAGTCCAGAAAGACTTGTCTTGTCCAAGCAAAACTGTTTTGTGATGCACAGATCCCTGCTTTCTGGAGACCAACCCCTGGTAAATGTGTTTCAAAAAAGAAGAGGGATAGAAAAAGGAATAGAAAAAGATGGGTTTTTTTTGGTGGCTCCAGAAAGAACAAGTCCAATAAACATCAGTCTCATAGAAGTATAAAAAGTATACATTTATTGAACAATATATAATAAAAGCATTAAATATGCATGAAAGGATAAAAATACAAAGCATATACCTCATATACCCTGAGTTATATGCTTCATATTTTTATCCTGAGGTATAGGCTTCGTATTTTTATCCTGAGGTATATGCTTCATATTTTTATCCTGAGGTATATGCTTCGTATTTTTATCCTTTCATGCATAATTAATGCTTTTATTATATATTGTTCAATAAATTTATACTTTTTATACTTCTATGAGACTGATGTTTATTGGACTTGTTCTTTCTGGAGCCACCAAAAAAAGCCCATCTTTTTCTATCCCTCTTCTTTTTTGTCTTATCCAAGAGGTCACCAAGGTTACCATTGTTCCTGCTTCTGAGCTAGGTTTATGCAGTTGTTCACATAGGAAGAATGTTCCATCATATGCCCCCGCTCCCATTCCAGCATGTATGCTGCATTGCCACCACAGGTGTGGGCAGTAAATGCCAGCAGTGGGTCTGGCTTGATAAGGCACCTCGGGCAGATCTTCCCTTCTCCACAAACCCTTTGATGATTCTCAATTGCGTATCACAAAGCCACATGCTGATTCAGTTCAGGATATCAAGGAACACCTTTACATCAAAGCTGTATCATAGATGTCAATTTTATTGGCTCTAACACTCCCTATAGTCCTGATAGTCCATCTGACTTTCACCTGTTTGGTCCCGTGAAAGCAGCCCTACCAAGACAGGGATTCACCTCTGATGAAGAAGTGAAGACAGCGGTGCATTTGTAGCTCACAGCTCAGACTAAAACATTTTTTGATGAGGGAATTTGAAAGCATCTTCACAGATGGACAAAGGGCATTGAAAAGCAAGGAGACTATGTTAAATTATATATATAATGCATATTATTTTGGCTGGATTTATACTTCCTGTTCCCTAAGTCAATGTTTTATAACATTTCCTCCTTTGCTCCTCAATCAACATGCTTGGCTTAGTGTCACACTAACAAAACAAGACATCATAGATGCACAAAGCACTTTAAGCCTGTATGCCATGTCTACTTTAGTACACTAACACAAATGTCTAGAAGAGTAGGACAAAGTGTCCCATTATTTTACCAATGGTTCAGTCCTAGGTGTACAGAGCCAGTGTGGAGGAACTTTTAGTACACAGTAGAATATACTGCCAATGATTACACACAACAACTCGTACAGGGGCAGCAACAATGAGGACCCAATCAAATTTCTCTGGCAGGGGAGGGACAGCAGGAACCTAGAACCATTTGTTATACATAGGAATTTGTTACTGACAATCAGCAACATAATGCGTGGGTGGCTGTGTGACACCAATGGGTGCCCTGCTTACCAAGGGTGATGCTACTGCTTAATAAACCCAGCCCTGCATATTGCCCCTTTTACTGATTTTTTTATTTTGTGAATTTTAGGTAAGAGGAGGAAATATCTCTTCTGAGCTGATCTCCTTTGATGTCAACAATGGAGATGGCGCATCTTTTGAGACCTGGATGGAAAGCCTAAAAACTGACCCTGATATTGTAACCTACTCTCTGGAGCCCATCCACAACCTGGTTCGATACAGTGGACCTCAGGGAGTGAACCTACGGAAAGCCATCAGTGAATATATCATGGAGAAGGCTTTGAGTAAGAACTGCTCATGCCCAGGGGGTTCACAGCTAAGTCCCGGTAAAGAGTGCAACTGCGTTTGTCCTCATGGTCAAGGTAAAAATATAAACTGTTGCCCCTCAAAGAGGGGACTTGCCAAAGTGGTGGTCACTGTAAAAAGTGCTTCAGGCCTGTGGGGTGACCACTACCCTATGAAGACTGATGGCTATGTAATCGTAAGTGTTGGGTTGGTTTCTGCTCGCACACAGACCATATTGGGCAATGACAATCCAAACTGGGACACAAGACTGGACCTCGGGCTTTTGAAACTCAGTTCAGTGACTAACTTCAAGCTGGAAGTTTGGGATGATGATATTGGAGATGATGATCTGCTTGGAACATGTAAAAAATCAATCGTCAGTGGAGAGAAGGATGAGGTTTGTTACCTTAAACATGGCAGTGTGACCTTTACAGTGAGTGCACAATGCGTTCCTCACCTGACTGGGCCCCTCTGTAGAGATTACGCTCCTTCCCCCAGTTAGATTTCTAATGGTCAAGTTAGAGTTCTATAGTCAAGATGCTTTTGTAACTAATCACAAAGAAGGAGCAATTTGTAATTTCTAGCAATGAAAGTTATTACTGAGCGCCTCAACTGTTAATTCATTGAAACAGCTCGTGTCCTAAAACATACTGAGTGTACTTTACATTGATCTGCTTTATGATTCATTTCTGCAATAAATATATTTGAGCTTTGACATTGTAGTGTTTGCTTATTTGTAAAGCCGTACTCCAGGCAAACAGCTAAATACACAGATAAAGTAACATATAAGGAAAATGTGTTTCTTCCCAAAGGATAACAGGAAACAATAAAAAGCTGTGAAAATAAGGGGTGCGGGTTTTTGTCCTCGCATAAATCAAATAAGATCTACCCTGACTCACATATCATATCTCTGCTAAATAATATTGGAAGCTTCAGGAATATCAAAAAAATAATAAAAAATTAGGGCTGGGGAAATTAACGATTAATTCCTCGATTAACTTTTTGATCGATTAAAATTCTTTTGATCGAAAATGAAAAGACTCACCTCTCCGCCGGCTTCCGGGAGTCCTGTCGGAGATCCGGTGACGTCACAGACATCAACGTCACCGGACTCCTCCCCCCTTTCCCAAGTGGCTCCATCCTACCCCCTTCCCTTCGTTAGCCGACGGAGCCACTTGGGCCGGTGAGAAGCACCAAGCTTCTGTCTTATCTTAAACTTGTATGTATGCACTATGTGGGTCTCCATTAACCCCCCCCCCACCTCGCTCCCAGAAATGTGCCCATTGAAATTTACTGATATTATGTTGCAATCAGGTCCTTACATGAAATGGAATGGACAGGTGCTGCTACTTCCAATTTTAAGCTAATACTTCTGTTTAAATCACCCTTAGGGCTTTGCTGTTTTACTATACTATGTAAATACATTTGTAATCCAGCACGTTACGAGAGTTGCCCCACTCAAGCGGCGGCCAAATTGAGTGGGGCACGTGAGATTAATAACGTGCTGGATTAGTGTGATCCTAGTTCATTTTATTACTTCACTGCTGTGCTGTACAGATGAAACTCGAATAATTAGAATATCGTGCAAAAGTAATTGCAGTAAGTGCTGCAAAAGGGGCCCAAACCAAGTACTGAGTACATATGCATGCTTGTACTTTTCAGAGGTCCGATATTGTTCTATGTACAATCCTTGTTTTATTGATTGCATGTAATAATCTACTTTTCTGAGGTTGTGGATTTGGGGTTCTTGGGGTTTTCATGAGCTGTAAGCCATAATCATCACAATGATGACAAATCACGGCTTGAACTATCTTGCTTTGCATGTAATGAGTCTCTCTCATATATTAGTTTCACCTTTTAAGTTGCATTAGTGAAATAAATGAACTTTGCACGATATTCTACTTATTCAAGTTTCACCTGTATGTGTATAGGCCAATGCAGTTGGATCTGTATGTGCGTTATAATTAATAAAAATGAATCGAACACGAACATTTAAATCATTACCAGCCCTATAAAAAATACTTGGTAGAAAATAAATCTTCATTATTCTCAAAGTCCTAATATAGAGAGCAAAAGCCTTTCAGTTTAAAAACATTTAAGAACAGGTCGCCAGGCTCAAAGATTCTCCTAATATAATTCATATATATGAATAAATTACACTGCGTACAGCCAGGGCCATCTTTAATATTGATTGGACCCCAGGCAAACATTTTCTTGGGCCCCCTCCCCTACCCACCAAGCCACGCCCTCTACCTGCCATGCAGTTTCTCTCTCCACCCCAACATCCCAAATCAATGTATTTATTTTATATATTTTTTCTATCAGCCCCCCGTCTGCCTAGCAACTGATGATGCAGATGGGCGGGCCGGCTGGTCTAGGCATGCATGATAGGTTCTGATCCCTGTGCTTTGATTTTTTTTTTAAATGTCCCGATCTTCTGATCTCTGCTGCCTGTCTGCAAGGGGATCAGAGTCTATTATTGAGCCTGTGATCCCCGTGCTCTCCCCCCTCATCCTCCTGGTTTCCCTAATCTCTCCCCCCCTGATGTTACTTGCAGACAGGCAGCAGATCGGGAGATCAGGACTTTGGTCTGCTCTGCCTAGTAACTGATGATGTGATGGGCGGGCCGAGGTACGTAATTATGACAGCCCGCCCATCAGCATCATCAGTTGCTAGGCATCATTTTACTAAATCCTGGGCTGTCTCCCTGTGGGCACCTAGTTTACACCTCTCCCCCTAGATTCAATAGCCAAATAAATTGTGATATTTTTAATATATATCTCTCTTGGACGGTCATTTACACCCCCCCAGAAACCCTTATACCCCCCCACTTTTTGTGAAATCAGTTGCTAGGCAGAGCAGACAAATGTCCCGATCTTCCGATCTCTGCTGTCTGTCTTATCTCTGGAGAGATAAGGGCAACCAGGAGGGTGAGGGGGGAGAAGGGACGGGGCAAGAGAGATGGAGGGAAAGATTCCCATTCTGGCCAAATCTGGCAAGCAAATTGCATCCAAGCCCCGCCTCCTCCTTCCTCTTTTTTTTAACAGGAGGTTGCGCAGGTCATACAGGCATGGTTGTGCCTGTATTAGCCTTATAAATGCCTCAGAATTGAAATTTGACACACATGAATCAGCCATTTTGTTTCCCAGTGTGCTTTGCAGGTGGTCTTCAACAATGTATATGCGCCATAAAAACGTACGTTCTTTTTGCACAAAACGCGCGGCAAACGCGTTTTCCATTGAAATCTATGGAGCACAATCTGCCTGAAAGAAGCTCATGCACCTTTTCCAGCGTTCAGCGTTTTTACAGCTTGCTGCTAAACTCTCAGGTGTGAACAGGGGCCATAGAAATGAATAGGAATTCTTGTGTTGTGTGTTTTGAAGCTTAAGCGTTCAGCGTCAAAACGCCCGGGTGTGAACAGGGACTTAATCCTTGAGTGGGATCTGTGTGTGACAAGGGCATTCCAAACAATACCTTGGGATACTGAGAATTACACCTGATGTACAGGAAAAGAGAAGTGGTGCTGTGTTCAGTTTCATAGTAAAATACATACATACAAAATAGAATGAAATGAGCCCAAGTGAAAGTTCTCTTTACTGGAAAGTTCCACCTTCCTGGTCTGGTAGTGATGATAGTCCCGGGTGACCCTTCAGGTGATGGACGGTCTATAGAGATGAAACACATCCTCTTTGTGGAGTTCAGCTTTAAGCAGCCCTGGTTAGATGTTCTGTAAATCGGAGTTTTAAGGTCTGTGGTGGGTTTCCTCTGTCTGATGACACAATGTGAGAAGGTGTGATCGCCCCCCCCTACACATATAACACGCTCAGACATCTCCTGTCCACATCCTGTGTCAGCGTCTACAGCACTGAGATCAGATAAGATCAGGGAACTGACATCCAGCAGCAGGTAAGTCCGTCTGTCCTCCCATCCACACCTATCACTGACCATCAGGGACGAGGTTCAGGTCCACGATGGGTTCAAGAAGAATCCTGTCCAAGGTTGGCCATCCTGAGAACTAATGTGGTAGTTCCTGAACTCTTTGTAACTATAACCCGCTGCAATTAAGTCTTTGGACTTTGGCCAACCGGAGTCAGAGAGCCAATAGCGGGGAGGTTTGTTATATACCAGACCCAGCTTTATAAAAGGGGGGCACAGAGCAGCCATAGCGTTAGTGCATCAGAAACGGTTGCAGGGAAAAGATAGGACGAGCTGACAAACATAAGGAGAGCTGAGATGAAATGAGGGAACTGTACTTAAATTCTCATTGCTAGCTCTTTGGGCAATCCACCTCTTTGCTGCCTATTTTCTTATTATTGGGGGATTATTTGCCTTCAATTTTATTTTGTCCTTGATTTAAGGTTAGCAATCACTTGCAGTTCCTGTTGTGTCTATAGCAAACCTTTTTTTTTTTTGCTGCAAGGCCTTCTTAAAAGAATGAGCTTTTGTTTCGGGAGCATTTTTGGGGGGTTTTCATGTATTTTAAGGGTACTTTTTTTTTTAAAGTGATAGGACCTTTATTTTGGGTTAATCTGTTTATTTTTGCTGCCAGGCTTCCCTTAAAAACATATGTATTTTATTTCAGG
>NW_017308482.1:111360-131063 GCF_000935625.1 Nanorana parkeri | reverse complement strand
TTTTCATGTTGGGGTTCTCAAAGCACAGCATTCACTTGTTATTGACCAAGTTACTTGTTACTTAGCAGTTTTTGCATCCGCTATTGAAATCTCTGATTCAAATGCAGAAAGCCAAGTAGCACATAGTCATTATGGTCAAAGTTTATTCAGCGGGGGCTCAGCCAAACTGCTTGAAAATTTGCAAGATTCTACATCCGGGGTAGGCAAACTTCGACCCTCCAACTGTGCTGTAGTGCCATGGGGCTTTCCAAGGCTCTGACAGCAACAAGAATGACTTCCAGAGGCAGATGTATAATGGGATTAGTAGTTTCACAGCTAGAGGGCTGAAGCCTGGTTACCCCTGATATAGAAGCTTGCAATTTTTTACAAAAAGTTGAGTTACCAGTGTTCTATATTTTAGACTTTTTGAACCTAAAGTCCCATTAAAGTCAGCAGGATTCTACGTCAGGCTCCAAGAAAGTGGGTGTTACAAAGTAGCAAGCAATGCAAAATGGTGCAGAATGGTTTAGGATGCTCCTGGCAGCCCGGCCTTATGAGATGACGGGACCAAAAAGAGATTGAAAAGCTGGAATTCAGTATGGGAGAATTAGACAAAAAAAAACATAATTAGCTTCATGCAAACCTAGAGCTTCCTTATTTGTAAACCTTTCTGGGGAAAACTGTATTTCCATTAGTTATGGGGGGTGGGGGAACGGAGGGAGCTTCTTTGTTGTGCTCAGATAGCAGCAGTAGGAATCATAAGAGGCCGAGCCAAAATTTGTGCCAGAGCTAATATTCAATTTGGGCCTGGCAGGTGACAGGAACCTGCATGTGGGAAGGTCCTTAGAGCAGAAGACAAAGGTGCACAAGAAGTGTGAAAGTCTCATTTCAAAAATGTTCTAGAAGCTTGGTCCTTTGGAGGTCAAATGGCTCCCAGGAGCTGGGAAACTGCCAGAACAACACCCACATTTAGATTCTGCTTGTTCATCAAAGTTGAAATGTACCTGTTTATATATTAAATCAAAACAACACTATTCCCTTAGCAAAGAAATCCCACATTAGGAGGAGCTGTCAGCTGAACAAGTAACTCAATGGGGGTGATTTACTAACCTAAACACACACACACACCAGGTGCGTGTGATTTTCACACAGCAAAACGTATTTATCAACCAAAAAGTCTCTAAAAGCATATTTCCACTAATGCCATATATGGAAAAATCATGCACAGGATGCATATATAATGCTGCTTCACAGTTTAGACAAAAATGGTTAGCTCATGCATTTACATTCCTGCATTCATCAACGCAAGCAACACAACATAGAGCTAATTTACACAACATCACCTTGCAAATTGATGCTTGGCTTTGCACAACACACCTGCTGGGTGTGTACACCAATAGATCATGCTGGGAGGGAACACACTACAGAGGTGTATACTTGTTCGTGGCGTGTTTATAAGGTTAGTAAATCAACCCCAATGAGTATATAATGTATCAAATATAGTATTTTTTATTAACATGGAAGTAGGGGATAGTGTTGTTTTGATTACATGTTTTACAAACCCAGTAGCTGAATTCATATAGTTTATACATTTGTTACTTATTGCAAAACTCCTTCTCCCCCGCTTGTTTATACTGTTTATATTTTACCCTTCCTGGCTCCTCACTTCCCCTTCATCTTTCCGTTTTCATCATGACCTTATTTTAGTAATTTAATGTTAAGGGCACTTTATTATTATAATTACAACAGCTTTCTTTTTTTTTTTTAAATGACTCATTCTCCATGTGACATGCAATAACTCAACAGGAAACAATGTCTTGTTAAAGTGACAAATGTTCTGTGAGGTTGTGGTATTATTTTCCTCTTGCGGTAGAACAACCCTCTTATATTACACATGCCTGAGAACACAACATGTGAGAAGAGGAATCTGAGTCTCTATTCCGGGGTGTAGCAATGAGGACATCATGATTTCCAGAATTATCCAAGCACAAGTTTTAGTCTTAGTTGTACACGTGTGGTCTGAGTGTGAGGCTTCACATGTATCATTGTCCATCCTCATACACCAACCATAGGAACGTATGTCACTATCTGTGGGCTACGGTCTCAAACGGCATGCGGTAATCATGTGATTACTCAGATGTTCCAGTTCCATCTCTCTAAGCTATGTGTGTGTATAGGATATCGGGCTCATCAGATGACTGTTTTCAAACTCATTGTTATCATGCTCATTATATAAAATGAGAAGGTGTTCTGTGATCGGACAAGGGGTATAGGAGAGGAGGATGAAAGTCATGGCCTCCCCTTAGACAATCACAGAATGTCTTGTATTCTGACAAAAGAAAATGTTTTATGAGTGGAGGAAGGGAGATGGAAGGAGAAGTGCAAGTGTTCTTTACAACATCATAAATGGTCATTTATTTCTACAAAGCAAATGTCCAATAAAACCTTTTTCTGCTTTAAGTCAGTGAAATAAATTTCATGTGCAGATAAACAAAAGGTTTATAAAGTCCAACAGGGTTATTCACAAAGCTGCACTACCCAGCCGAAGTGAAGTGAGCTGAACACTGTTCGGCTATTTACTTATGACTTCTACGGCTGATTTCAGTCATACATCGGCCCAAATCAGCTGTACATCGGCTGCCTTCGGCCAGCTGAACATGCTCTGCATGTTCGGCTGAGCCGAAGTGCAGAAGTACTTTGATTCAGCCGATCCAACATCTGGATCAGCTGAGCCAAAGCTCCAACAGCTCAGTCGCTGCCGCTCACTCCTATTCTCATAGGGGCCAAAGGGCAGTGAGTAAATAGCCGCTCGGCTATTCTGCTCGGTACCTCCGTGGTACCGACCAGAATAAAAAATCGGTGAAGAGAATGTAAAACAAAAAAAGCAGCAAAATGATTTTAAAAATGATAATAAATAGGAAAATTAGAAATAAAATTAAAATAGTTTGGCCGTCCTTTCTCCACGCTTAGGCTGTCACTTCGGCTCAGTCGAGCCGAAGCATATGCCTTTGGTTCGGCTGAGATGCTTGGCCGCCTTCGGCTGCTGTACTGGCTATTGTGAATTTGCCTGTACAGCAACCTTTCAGTTGGATTGAACCGCAGGGTAGAGACGGCCGAAGAGGCCGAGGATCAGCCGAAGCTACAGCTGTATCCTTCGGTTCTTTAGTGAATAACCCCCTAAGAGTTTGTTTTGTTTAGAAAGCAACCACAGCTTGAGTAGAGAAGCCAGTCCAGAATGCTGAAGAGAAGGACCTGCACTCTCTGTATGGAACCAGTGTTCTCTTTGCAGGGGTCTGGCACTCCCCAGCTGAGTCAGAGGTAGAGCTGTCCAATCAGCAGGAAGAATGAGATTTAATGATTTCTATATTTGTCCTCATTGGGGGACATTTTCCCTCACTTCCTTTTCTGATGAAACCCAAAGCACTGCAGCAAGCTGGACTTCCTGTTTTCTCTCTTGGGAGAAAATTCTCCATATATTTCTTCAGAAAAAAAAATGGTAAGGATACAGTGGCCTTTCTAAAGTAATATATGGAAATATATAAGAAAAAACTAACATAATGATGTATAGTATATAGTAGGTCACATAGAACATATCACTAGGGATGCTAACTGGTCTGTTTGTTCCCTTTTCTGCAGGGTTTATAACCCACACAACTGTCTGAATATGTGGCTCATATTGATTCTTGTAAGCTTTGCCACTTCTACCTCCTGCCAAACTTACCCGCCACTCACCAACGCCTGCCGGCCTGCCAAGAAACCAGAATGCGATAAAGTCCATGCTGTCCCTGGTCACAATCTTATCGGCCAAGGCTTTGACATTGTGACCATGAAGCAGACAAAGGCTCACCTGGTAGATATCCAGAGGTTTTCTACAAAGGACAACACCTGCACCGTCTGTCACAACCCGTACATGAACAAAGCCTGGCAGAAGCTTCCCCTCGCGATGGCTGAGTGGAGGACCCAGTCATACTGTTCTCGGAAAATCAGCAGCGAGGTCTCCCGATCTTCTACATCGCTGGCTGAGGAAGCTGCATCAGAGGTGAAGAATGATTGGGAAGCTGGTCTAGAGCTTCACCACAAGGGGGTGGATGCCAAGCTGGTAATGGCTGGTTCCCAGTCCCAGATGGCACAATTTGGTCAGAGTAAGACCAGCACAGACCGTTACACCTTTATTAGGCACCAACTGAGTTGTGCCTATTACAGGTATGTCATCGAATATAACATGTATTGTCATTATATAACCTGTGAAAGTAAAACGTTCCTCCATTCACTACTTTGAAAGATCCGTCCATCAGCTACAAAGTTATTTTGCTTTGAATAAAAAAGATTCTGTCAATTTGTCCAATGCATTACCTAGATGGCCAATCAGCTGTCCTGAACAAACAGTCTGGGCAACATCCAAACTGCTATCTTCATACAAAGGAACAGGATGCTCCTGATACAAGCATTAAATTGGTGTGTCTCATATCAACTCCTATTAGAATAAATGACTATCACACCCCCCACCCCATCTCAGTATACGTTTAGCTGAACAGCCAGGGGGTCGGGGCACAGTCAGACATTAAACATCTCTGACAAAGAACATATCTGAAAAAGTATTTGGGCACTTTTAGAAGTGACACTTTAAAGGAGAACTATGAGGTGAGTAAAAATGACTCAGCCTCATAGTTCGAATCAACGTGTGACAATGAAAGTGTCACACGTCGGCTCTATAGATCGGGAACTGAGCGAACACATACCATCGCTCGCTCACTTCTCCATCCTGTGCCTGCAGAGAGCCGTGACTGTCACTCATGGCTCCCTGCAGGGATTTCCCCCCTCCCCGCTCAGATCCTCCAGCGCTGACTGGTGGAACGGACGAGGACGGGGCGGGTACAGCTGGTTCTGCCTCTAGATAGGCAGAGCCAGCTGTCAATCACGCAGCTGGGTGGATCCAGACAGTTATGTCGGGATCCGTCCCGGCTGCGGCGTCTCAGTATACCGCAAGCTGTAGCTCGCTATATACTGAGCTTTGGGTGACGGGAGGACGCCAATTTGTGATTTTCACAGGGAAACTCTGCTGCCAGACTCATCCACCTTACCAACCGATCAGCGTCCACCAACCCCCTCTGCCATTCGCTTCACTGGCTCCCACTTGCCCAATGTATACAATTCTAAATACTAACAATAACCTACAAAGCCATCTACAAATCCGCCCCAACCTACATCACCGACCTCATCTCAAAATATCACCCAAACCGCCCCCTTTGCTCCACCCAAGACCCCCTGCTCTCCATCTCTCTTGTCATCTCCTCGCATGCTCGCCTCCAGGATTTTTCCAGAGTGTTTCCCATCCTCTGGAACGCTCTACCCCAATCTGTCGGCTTATCTCCTACTCTGTCCACCTTTAGGGGATCCATGAAAACTCATCTCTTCCTCCTCCTTGAAACCCAAAGCACTGCAGCAAGCTGGACTTCCTGTTTTCTCTCTTGGGAGAAAATTCTCCATATATTTCTTCAGAAAAAAAAATGGTAAGGATACAGTGGCCTTTCTAAAGTAATATATGGAAATATATAAGAAAAAACTAACATAATGATGTATAGTATATAGTAGGTCACATAGAACATATCACTAGGGATGCTAACTGGTCTGTTTGTTCCCTTTTCTGCAGGGTTTATAACCCACACAACTGTCTGAATATGTGGCTCATATTGATTCTTGTAAGCTTTGCCACTTCTACCTCCTGCCAAACTTACCCGCCACTCACCAACGCCTGCCGGCCTGCCAAGAAACCAGAATGCGATAAAGTCCATGCTGTCCCTGGTCACAATCTTATCGGCCAAGGCTTTGACATTGTGACCATGAAGCAGACAAAGGCTCACCTGGTAGATATCCAGAGGTTTTCTACAAAGGACAACACCTGCACCGTCTGTCACAACCCGTACATGAACAAAGCCTGGCAGAAGCTTCCCCTCGCGATGGCTGAGTGGAGGACCCAGTCATACTGTTCTCGGAAAATCAGCAGCGAGGTCTCCCGATCTTCTACATCGCTGGCTGAGGAAGCTGCATCAGAGGTGAAGAATGATTGGGAAGCTGGTCTAGAGCTTCACCACAAGGGGGTGGATGCCAAGCTGGTAATGGCTGGTTCCCAGTCCCAGATGGCACAATTTGGTCAGAGTAAGACCAGCACAGACCGTTACACCTTTATTAGGCACCAACTGAGTTGTGCCTATTACAGGTATGTCATCGAATATAACATGTATTGTCATTATATAACCTGTGAAAGTAAAACGTTCCTCCATTCACTACTTTGAAAGATCCGTCCATCAGCTACAAAGTTATTTTGCTTTGAATAAAAAAGATTCTGTCAATTTGTCCAATGCATTACCTAGATGGCCAATCAGCTGTCCTGAACAAACAGTCTGGGCAACATCCAAACTGCTATCTTCATACAAAGGAACAGGATGCTCCTGATACAAGCATTAAATTGGTGTGTCTCATATCAACTCCTATTAGAATAAATGACTATCACACCCCCCACCCCATCTCAGTATACGTTTAGCTGAACAGCCAGGGGGTCGGGGCACAGTCAGACATTAAACATCTCTGACAAAGAACATATCTGAAAAAGTATTTGGGCACTTTTAGAAGTGACACTTTAAAGGAGAACTATGAGGTGAGTAAAAATGACTCAGCCTCATAGTTCGAATCAACGTGTGACAATGAAAGTGTCACACGTCGGCTCTATAGATCGGGAACTGAGCGAACACATACCATCGCTCGCTCACTTCTCCATCCTGTGCCTGCAGAGAGCCGTGACTGTCACTCATGGCTCCCTGCAGGGATTTCCCCCCTCCCCGCTCAGATCCTCCAGCGCTGACTGGTGGAACGGACGAGGACGGGGCGGGTACAGCTGGTTCTGCCTCTAGATAGGCAGAGCCAGCTGTCAATCACGCAGCTGGGTGGATCCAGACAGTTATGTCGGGATCCGTCCCGGCTGCGGCGTCTCAGTATACCGCAAGCTGTAGCTCGCTATATACTGAGCTTTGGGTGACGGGAGGACGCCAATTTGTGATTTTCACAGGGAAACTCTGCTGCCAGACTCATCCACCTTACCAACCGATCAGCGTCCACCAACCCCCTCTGCCATTCGCTTCACTGGCTCCCACTTGCCCAATGTATACAATTCTAAATACTAACAATAACCTACAAAGCCATCTACAAATCCGCCCCAACCTACATCACCGACCTCATCTCAAAATATCACCCAAACCGCCCCCTTTGCTCCACCCAAGACCCCCTGCTCTCCATCTCTCTTGTCATCTCCTCGCATGCTCGCCTCCAGGATTTTTCCAGAGTGTTTCCCATCCTCTGGAACGCTCTACCCCAATCTGTCGGCTTATCTCCTACTCTGTCCACCTTTAGGGGATCCATGAAAACTCATCTCTTCCTCCTCCATATATCCGTCCTTTCAGTTCTTCCATTAAATCATCCCAAACAGTTATTACCTTTTGTATCATTTGCCCCTCCTACTAGATTGTAAGCTGTGGCCCGCCTAATCCTATTGTCCTGAAATTGTATCATTAATTGTATTGTCTCCCTTTTTTGTTTTGGAAAGCGTTGGCGCTATATAAATCCTGTATATTAATAACAGCAAAAAATAGTTCATGTTTTTATCTTGAAACTCTTCATAAATGTGTCTCTTTACCAGCTTCCGGCTTACACACCTCCCTCTTCTGAGCAAAGATCTGAGACAGGCCTTGAAATCTCTGCCACCAACTTATGATGCCAAGACTCATGCTCTCTACAGAAATATAATTAGCATCTACGGGACTCATTATATCAACCAAGCGGATGTAGGCGGGCAAGTGGTAGAGGTCAACGCCATTAAGGCCTGCCAAATCTCCATGGATGGCATGTCTGTGGATGAGCTGAAGGATTGTCTTAACATTGAGGCCTCGGTCGCTGTCACTGGGAAAGCTGAAGCAAGCGCCAAAGCTAGCGCCTGCAAGGAACAAAGCCAAAAATCCAACAAGGGGGAGAGTTTCCACCAGACGTTCAATGAGAAAAGTTGGGAGGTGAGTTGTACAACAGAAATGCATCATAGATTAAGTTGTGTATATATGTATATATGTCTCCAGACCTAAACCCTATTGAACATCTGTGGGGCATCCTCAAACGGAAGGTGGAGGAGCGCAAGGTCTCTAACATCCACCAGCTCCATGATGTCGTCATGGAGGAGTGGAAGAGGACTCCAGTGGCGACCTGTGAAGCTCTGGTGAACTCCATGCCCAAGAGGGTTAAGGCAGTGCTGGAAAATAATGATGGCCACACAAAATATTGACACTTTGGGCCCAATTTGGACATTTTCACTTTTACTCACTTTTGTTGCCAGCGGTTTAGACATTAATGCCTGTGTGTTGAGTTATTTTGAGGGGACAGCAAATGTACACTGACATACAAGCTGTACACTCACTACTTTACATTGTAGCAAAGTGTCATCACATGAAATGATATCATAAAATATTTACAAAGATGTGAGGGGTGAGATACTGTATATTGTAGCAGAGCATCCCAGAGCGAACCTGGGAAAGTCTTGTTCGGAGTTTATAGGTCTCCCAGGTTCCTCTCCTATACATTTAGGGATTGCTGATCCTCTCTTCACTGGCAATTTAATCTCACCTAGAGCCTGTACTCAGAGCTCTCGGCCTGGGGATCAGACAAGTCCTGTCTGAGGGAGCTGCAAGGTTGGTGAAAACTAGCAAACGGTGTATGTGGAGGGTGACCAGCGGTAGGCCTGCTCAGCCTGTTAGTTAGGACCAATATCTTTTGTGTATGAAGTTAGTGCCGGGGTACGGTGGGATCCGGGGGGCGCAAAAATGCACCTTGCCCACCTTGACTAGAATCCTAGCACCGGCCCTGGCTAGGTTTTATTTTTGTTAGTTTCTTGTGGACCCCTGTACAGCACCTGTGAATGCTCTTGTAATCATCACTAATAAACACTGCACTGTTTGCCATTACTCCCTTGGATTTGGTATCTGTGCCCAAGAGACTGCTTATTCCCAGGGAGCTTATGTACCAGCTACCGATCGCCTGCTTACAATATATAAAACCCTTAAAACCTTGGTTCTCAACTGGTGGGTCGTGACCCAAAAGTGGGTCGCGACCACGTGTTCAGTGGGTCGCTGCATGCCTTTTACTTTTCTAGGCCAGAGGCTCCCCAGCTTCTTCCTAGCGCAACACAATCAATTCATGCACCAAGCAGCATTCAAAATATCAGCTTGAGGTGGGGTGGGCTGGAGCTATGGCCGTGAGGGAGCTCCATCCATATGTGCATTGCTTAGAGCTCCCTCGCATGTCCTATAAAGCTGCCTGGACCGGAGTGACATCACATTGTGGCTCCCGAGACCTCTACAGGACATGCAAGGGAGCTGTACAAGCAATGCACATATGGATGGCGCTACAGCAGAGCAGCCCACACTGGACCCCAGCCTGAGGATCCACTCCAGTTCTCATAAATTAGGGAGACCAGGTGTATCTTAAAAAAATAAATACATTTTATTGGGAGTGTGTATGCGAGTGTGTGAGATTGAGTCTGGTTGTGTGTGCCTGTCAGTGTTTTGGAGAGCTGGTTCCCACTAGTACAGTGTGTTAACCACACAATCTCATGCGAATAATGCACTGCACCATGCAGTTGCACCTACTGTTCGTTCTGGTGTGGGAGCCCGCACAGGAAAACGTGGTATCGCAATGCCATGTGTTCCATTGCAGTGTGACTTGGGTCACAACTTAATGACCAAGGACAAAGGTGGGCCCTGAGGTTACACAGGTTGAGAACCACTGCCTTAAATATATACGGTTGTATTTAAACTTCCCGACCCCAAGTCAATATCTTATGTCATCCCCTTGTTCCTCAATCAACTGGCTAGGCTTAGTATCACACTAACAAGACAAGACGTCATAGACGCACAAGGCACTTTCTGCCTGTGAAGACTACAGAGACAGTGTGCCAAGTCTACTTTAGTATCCTGGAATACACTTCTGGAGGAGAAGGACACATTGTCCTCTTATGTTCCCAGCAGTTCGGTTCTAGGTGTACAGAACCAGAATGGAGGAACTTTAAGTACACAGTAGAATATACCAGCAATGGAAACACACAACCTGTACAAGGGGAAGCAACAATGAGGACCCAGCCACATTGCCTCAAAATAGTATGAGCAACAATGAGGGCCCAATCAAATTGCTCTGGCAAGGAAAGGGTGGCAGTAGCTTAGAGCTATTTGTTATACATAGGAATTTGTAACTGACAATCAGTTGGCTGTATGACACTCATGGGTGCCCTGCTTCTCTAGCCCAAGGGTCATATTAGAGCTTAATAAACCCAGCTCCGCATATTGCTCCCTTTTACTAAAATTGTTTTCATTTCATTAATTTTAGGTAAGAGGAGGAAAGATCACATTTGAGCAGCTCTCCTTTGATGTAAAGAGTGGAGGTGATGCAGCCTCTTTCCAGACCTGGATGGACAGCCTAAAAATCAACCCCGATATCGTAACCTACTCTCTGGAGCCCATCCACAACCTGGTTCGATTCAAAGGACCTCGGCGAGAGAACCTACGGAACGCCATCAGTGAATATATCATGGAGAAGGCGCTGAGAAAGAACTGCTCATGCCCAGGGGGTTCACTGTTGAGTCCCGGTAAAGAGTGCAATTGCATTTGTCCTGGTGGTCAAGGTAAAAATATAAATTGTTGCCCCTCAAAGAGGGGACTTGCCAAAGTGGTGGTCACTGTAAAAAAAGCCTCAGGCCTGTGGGGTGACCACACTACGAGGACTGATGCCTTTGTGAAAATAAGTGTTGGGTTGGTTTCTGCTCAGACGCAGACCATATGGAACGATGACAATCCAAACTGGAACATGCGGTTGGACCTCGGGCTTTTGGAGCTGAGTTCAGTGACCAGCTTGAAGGTGGAAGTTTGGGATGAGGATAATAAATATGACGATGATCTGCTTGGAACATGTCAAAAATCAATCAACAGTGGACAGAAGGATGAGGTTTGTTACCTTAACCATGGCAGTGTGTCCTTTACAGTGAGTACACAATGCGTCCCTCACCTGACTGGACCCCTCTGTAGAGACTATGCTCCTTCCACCAGTTAGACTTCTAAGGCCTCATTCACAGTGCGTTAACTCGGGGTGTACATGTCCGTGCGGCGTGCACGCTCCTATCAGGCCATTCCCAGGAGGGACAGATGCTGCGTGTAGCAGCCTGTTCTTCCCTATGGGAGGACACAGCCGTACACTGTCATACGCTCATCCGAACTGCACATCCATGCGGGTCCGGGTGTCTGTACTTGGACGCAGACAGGATCATGCGTATGACAGCATACGGCCGCATCCTCCCATAGGGAAGAACAGGCAGCTACACGCAGCACCTGTCCCTCCCGGCAATGGCCCGATGCAGGCGTGCACACCGCACAGACGTGTATGCCCCAAGTTAGCGCAGTGTGAATGAGACCTGATAGTCAGGTTAGAGTTCTATAGTCAAGGCGCTTTTGTAACTAATCACAAAGAAGGACCAATCTGTCATTTCCAGGAATGAAAGTTATTACTGAGCGCTCAACTGAGCGCCTCGAAGCAGCTAGGTCCTAAAATATACTGGGTGTGCTTATTATTTATTTGTTTAATGATTTATTTGCACATTAAATATATTTGAGCTTTGACATATTGTATTGTTTGCTTATTTTTAAAGCTGAAGTCAAAGCAAGCAGCTAAATACAGAGATAAAATAACATCAGTAAAATGTTTTACCTCCAAAAGGACGACAGAAAACAATAAAAGGCTGTGAAAATAGGGGGGTGACGGTAATGAGGTCTGGGCACCCCAGTACTAATAAGAGAACCCTATCAGTTGTGGAAGTTCATCACTTCTAGTTATAATTGCATCAGGCTGTCAATGACACAGGTGTGTTTACTTTTGTTTAGGCCAGGGATGGCCAAACTCCGGCCCTCCAGCTGTGGTGAAACTACAAATCCCATGAAGCAACTCTCTCCGGGAGTCATGTCTGTGGCTGTGAGAATCTTGCAAAGTCTCATGGGATTCGTAGTTCCACCACAGCTGGAGGGTCGCAGTTTGGCCATCCCTGGTTTAGAACATCTTCAAACTCCAGAGCACCAGATATCTGGTTTATAGCCCTTGCAATTAGGCCCGGAGTTGGTTGTTCAGGTTTATCTGTTTCTGGGTACTCACCATAAAACCCTAATGAGATATCTTAAATCAATAAGCCAGAATACCTTATCCCTGGGCAGCCTCAGTTATTTCCCCAAAGGACGGCAACTGACCCTCATCTCACCTCTGCCAGTAACCATAGGTTCTACATTTTACTCTTGGACCTGGGGGTGATATATTAATTAGGAATTCACCAATACCGGTATTGGGTACCAGTACTTCCGGTAGCATGGACCCGGCTTCCTGGCAATCAGTAAGCCCGGGAGCATGTCATTACCCGCTGCCTGACTTCTTGATTGCCCGGAAAGCCGGCTCCATGCTGTTTGGCCGGCTTGATGCTGATTGGTCAGGAAGCCGTCTTCACAGCCAGTCAACATGGAGCCAGCTAATCAGGAAGCCGGGAGAGGTGTCATTACCCGTGGCCCGGCTTCCTGATTGGCCAAAAAAGCCAGCTCCATGCTGTTTGGACGGCTCGATGCTGATTGGCTGGAAAGCCATCTGGCTTCCCGGCAAATCAGCATCAAGCCGGCCAAACAGCATGGAGACGGCTTCCCAGCCAATCTGGAAGCCGGGTGGTGAGTCATTACCAGCAGCCCGGCTTCCTGGTTGGCCTGGAAGCCGGCTCCATGTTCCCTGGTGGCACTGCTGGTCAGATGGCAGTTCCGGTAGCGGGATAAGTATCTGAGCATTTGGGCGAGGACAAGTACTTGCCCAAATACTCGGTATCAGCACCGATACCGATACTAGTATCAGTATCGGTGCATCCCTAAAATTAATTATATATATAGCTGAACCCGGCTGGGATATGTAGGGAGGAATCCATCATTGAACTTCATGGCCTGGAGCGAGGACAAAAAGAGAACAAGGTATTAAGGGGGGGGCAGCCTTTATGAGGGCTAAAGAGCCATAGTCCCCTTCAGCGATAGGCAGATAGGCATACACCACAGGAATGTCAAGTTTGATAACTATACAAAGTTAATTTAATAACACAATAATCTATGGTTGATCAGGTGGTAATATGATAATATATAGAAAAATGGCTATTGTTGCGAAACTGTCAGTTTGGAAGAGACGGGGGGGAAGGTCATTAAGTACTCAGCCCCCCTGCTTCACCCTCCCTTACCGTTCCTGATTGGGTGGGGAGCTATCTCACTGACATCCCTTAGAGGGACACAAAAAGCTGCTGCCCAAGACAGTTGACACCACTCGCTCCCACAAGCTCGCTCCCGGGATGGACTACAATCTCAATACAAATTAATAAACTAAACATGAGATTGTAGTCCATCCCGGGGGGGGAGCTTGGAGAGGTGACTACTTTACAACACACACAGGGACCATGGGGAACAGACGTAGCCCCCCTCCAGAAGGAAGGACAGTGTCAGAGATGATTGGAGGATCTACAGCCGAGTGATACACAAATAAGATACATTGTTGTTCATAGATAAGGTACCTGCATGTATTTTTAAGATTTATCTAAGTTTAGTGTCACTTTAAGGTTCAAAAAGCTGTGCGCTCAGAAAATCTATTGGATATATCAATACAAGCTAGAGGAACTTTGCGTTCTTTAGAATTGCTATGGCTTATACTGATGTCGATTTAGTATTTCCCTCATCCATACGTCGGCCTTTTCCAAGTTATTTATTTTGGTGTTTTTTGTTATTATATATTTTTAATATCTGGCTCATCAATTTCTAGTGTGTGCTCTCTGATGCCACTTAGTGGCCATTTATAGGTAACGCAAGGGGGCTTCATGATGTGTATGTTGCTTGGTGGTCATTGTGACCGCCTGGAGTGGCGAGATTTCGTTTTTTATCTAATTACTGAGCCACAGTTTGCAATCACTTGGTGGATTAGAGGAGGGAGACACGATTGTGCTTTATGTTCATTCGGGAATACTCTGGTTGATGAAATATCAAATATATTTTTGTGTATGATACACGGAAGAAGCAACTTCAATAGCCTGTGCTGACACAAGGTGCTCCAGAGCAGGCGTAGCCAAACTCTGGCCCTACAGCTGTGGTGACACTACAAATCCCATGATGCATCTCTCTCCGGGAGTCGTGTCTGACGCTGTGAGAATCTTGCAATGCCTCATGGGATTTGTAGTTCCACCACAGCTGGAGGACCAGAGTTTGGCTACCCCTGCTCCAGAGGACTGATTGTTTTTACAAAACCCCCAGAATTCCATTTTGGGGAAATCATATTAAAGGAACTGGTGGCTACATTATAGAAACATGTACAACTGGACCTGCTTATATATGAATGTACTTACCTGTAATCAAGAAGACATGCTGAGCCCTGCAGGATATTCGGGTGTTTTGTAAATGTTTTTCGGGAGGTGTTGTTGCATCAATTGGTTGTCAATGTGTGAACTGATTAAATGGATTTAATAAACAGTGTAATGTTAGGGGAATCCAGCAGGATCGCAGGACACAGGCTTTGCAAATAAAGTAAAGTTTATTAACTGAAATAGCTTCACAGCAGCAACATAACAACACAGGTCATCTTCACTGACCAGCTGGCCAACTCAAACAGCAACTCTTCAGTACAACACAAAAGAACAGTCTCACCGACATGAAGATTTCAGAGCTGCAATCGCAGTTTAAACAGTCCCAGACTTCCAGGGTAACTTTCCCAGTCTACAGATTTCAAGCAAGATTAATGACATTCAGGCTCACAGCAGTACACCGATCCCCACTCTCCAACCTCCTCCACACTACTCCTCACCTGCTAGCTACCACTTCCTGTCTTTTAAACCCACTCTTCCTCCAGCAGGTGAGTTAACCCCGTCTCATCCTTTAAAAGGGACCACAGTCCAAACAGAGGGGAAATATAGCGTCCTTCCAGGACCCAGCCGCGGTGTCCTGTACAACAGCAATTGGTTGTTTATTGTATCATATTGTGCATTGTGTGCGTTTATATGTCCTGTGTTCCAGCTTTCTCAGGAGAAGGAGATGTTACAATAGTAAAAACCTGCAGACAGCTTTGCATTATACATAGCATTCGTCACCTGGGTTGGTTAACTCCGCAGTTAACCCTTTACACACCAAACGTGCGCTGCCACCATGTATTTTTCGGAACACAAACCGCGCCCAGCAAACGCTGCGACTGTTTAAACACTTAAACAATGCCTGTGATGCCGCTGTCCTCTCAGACAGGAATATGACAGGAGTCACTATACAGTAGCGCTCTTCAGAGACAAGGACACTGTAAGTTCGTATTTAGAGCGCAGAGATAAGCTTAACGATTTTTAATATCGTCCTTTAATAAAAGAAACGGTGCAGAAAATATACAGAAAAAGATTTAATAAAAAGAGACAAAATATATATACAGCAGCAAAATAAAAGGGAATAAAAGAAGAATACTGAACAGTCCTGGAATTGTGAGTTCTGACAGAGTTCAGAGTTCGAGAAGCAAAGTGGAAGTCTGCCGGGCTCTCCTTCAAGCCGACTTCCAGCAGATAATGTCCAAAGATTAAAGGGGAACTCTTCTGCGATGTTCAGACTTCTAGTTCCTCGATGATGTTTAAAACAAGAGCCACTCTAGTTGCCAACACAGAGTATTTTATAAGCCCCTTTTGGAGGTTGTCCCGGAGTCAGCCCCTAGGCAGGGGTGGGCGGGCAAACGGGCGGAGGATGAACCTTTAGTTTACCTATCACCGCCCAAATTCCAAAATATAAAAAATGTAGCTTCATTTTCAACCTCAGGTTTTATGACTTATAGAGAGAATGCGGGGGTCACCTGGGTCACCCCCTCTCCAGACCTGATGGTTGATATAAGATGTCCACTCGTAATATATGAATGTGTGGTGCCATGCCTTTAATTAACGACCGCCAGACCTCACTCTGGGCACTAAAAGATCCTGGCCAGAGAGCAATCTCTTTGTGGAATGTGGAATGTGGTGGGGGCCGGTCACCTCACTAAATGAAGACCTGCAGGTGCTCTGAACTGGGGCACAAACAAATTCTATTTTGCAATATTTAGACTCAAATCCCCCATCATCGTCACAGCGGTATACTGAGCCTAGGGTGACGGGAGGACGCTAGTTTGTGTCCTCCCGTGACCCTTAGGAGAACTATGGGGAAAAGCCCTGACCCCAGAGTTCTCCTTTAATCCGATCTTCTTCTTCTTTCCTGTCCTTTTCATCCGTGCCTCTAGCGGTGCGGCGGGTCTCCGATCCTGCGCTGACTCCTCTGTCTTTGCTGGCACTTCCTGGCCCTTGGTGTCTGTATGCGGGTGCACGCGTACATAGACTTACCTTGCGTCTTCCCTGCGCGTTCCCGTCCGAAAATCTGAACTGTGCATGTGTTCGTTACCCTAAGGAGAACTATGGGGAAAAGCCCTAACCCCGCAGTTCTCCTTTAAGATTCATATATCTCTTCCACTTTTTTTGCTCTGTGGTGCCATCTTGTGGCCATTTATAATTAATGCAAGATGCTTCATTATATGTATGTTGCCTGGTGGTCATTGTGACCTTCTGGTTGCAACACTCTACAAAACAATACTCTGCAATTAGGGATGCGCGGATACCAGTGCAGATACTTGGCATTTTCACGAGAACTACCAGGGTTGCAGCTGGGACCGGGCTCTGGCGCTCCACCACTGTCCTGAAATCATTAGTCTGTATTGTTTTTGAAAAACTGTCACATGACAATAAACACAAATGTATCAGTACTTGTATCTGTGAGGACTTGGGCAAGTATCAGTACTTGGTCTGGAAAAAATGGTATCGGTGCATCCCTAATATATATTTCTAAAAACAAAATCATACATGATAACAGAGATGTACAAATCCCGGGAGCTCCGTGTGCTCCTTACACATGACAGCGGCCTCCTAACTTTTGAGTTTTCTCTAGTCTAGTCCTGGAGCTGGAAAAGTATCTGTACTTGGTATCGGTGCATCCCTATCTGTAATATAACAGTCACTGACCTGGGGTAACTAATCGTATATAGAGTTTTGACGTTACCCTGATATTTATGGCTACATGCTTGTCCCTGGCCAGTGACTTAAAGAATTAAGCTGGAGACAGCCAGGCAATGAAGATTCTCCGTGGCTTGTGCCAGAATCTACTTCCAGGCATTGAGGATTTTCAGCAGATACATATCAGACCCGCAAACTATACATATTTCTGGACCTGTATCTTGCTCAATATTCACGTACCCTGTTTCCCCGAAAATAAGACCTAGTTGTGACCATTCCCAGGGCCGGTGGTGGCATTAGGGGAAACTTGAAGAGCCGCGGGAGAGAATCAGCAGTGCCCACGAAGCCAGCACTAGAGGAAGCGAGACGGCACCGGATGGAGCAGAGCCGCATAAGCCGATGCCTCCTCTATAGCGCCGGCTCCTGTCACAGGCGGAGTGATACCAAATGCACTCCGCTTGTGAGGAATCCATAGTGAAAGCGCGCTTCGCTCATTCTGGCCAACGATTGGTTACCAAATTGCTCTTGGAAAGGTACGGCACCCCTGATTGCCCTGATCACCATATTTTTGTACATGAATAAGTGGGGATTGTTGTACATTAACAAAAAATAAGACCTAGTGTGTTTTTTTGAGCCAAAAAAAATATAAGACAGTGTCTTATTTTCGGGGAAATACGGTATATCTCTCTCTCTTCCGCTCTCTTGTGCTCTGTGGTGCCATCTTGTGGCCATTTATAAGTAATGCAAGATGCTTCATTATATGTATGTTGCCTGGTGGTCATTGTGACCTTCTGGTTGCAACACTCTACAAAACAATACTCTGCAATATAACAGTCACTGACCTGGGATAAGTAATCGTATATAGAGTTGTGATGTTACTCTGACATAAATGGCTACATGCTTGTTCCTGGCCAGAGACTTAAAGGATTAAGCTGGAGACATTGAAGATTTTGCATGGCTTGTGCCACAATCTACTTCCAGGCATTGAGGACTTTCATCGGAATACCTCAATGTCTGATGGTTGAGCCGGATTGGAGGCAGAGAATGGATCAACCGAGGAGAACTTATCTATCCAATTCCTATTCTGAAGGATCATTCCATAGACCATCAAACAATACTTGTTTTTAAATATCTAGCTCAGGTGTAGCAAACCTCCGGCCCCCCCAGCTGTGGTGGAACTACAAATCCCATGAGGCATTGCAAGATTCTCACAGCCACAGACATTTTCTAGCTCATTATTCGCCGGTCTCATGGTTTAGCTCGCTGTATTAGTGCCACCTAGTGGCCATTTTTTAGGTCGTCGAGGAGCTTACAATCAAAAGTCCTTATCAGGCACATACAGGGCCAATTTGGGAGGAGCTAGTTTACCTACCAGCAGGGCTTCTGTAGCCCTCCTTATTATCTTGTCTTGAATTGTATTGTGATTGTAAAGTCTTCCTTATATTGTAAAGTGCTGCGCAAACTGTTGGCGCTCTATAAATCCTGTATAATAATAGTCTGGGAGGAAACCGATGCAAGCGCAGGGAGAACATGCACACTTCATGCACATAGTGTCCTGGCCAGGATTCAAACCAGGGATACCAGGGGCTGCAAAGCAGAAGTACTAAGCACTAAGCCCCTGCCTTGTGATCCTACTGCTATCAATACTCTATAAAACAATACTCTGCACTGTAACAGTCAGTGGCGTGACAATCACCATAGCGACCCAGGCGACCGCTATGGGGCCCGGGCATCCCTCTGATGCCATGTGGGCCGCCTGGGTCGCTATGGCATATCAGGACCACGGAGGCGGACAGCGGACAGCCCTGACAGGTAAGAGGTGTGCAGCACATCTGAGACCCTGCAGAGCCCACCATAGAGAGTCTATGGCGGGCTCTGCAGGGTCACTCTCAGGTGGGCTGTTTGGTATATCAGGTGGGCTCTACAAGTGGCATAACTAGCAATCACGGGGCCCAATACAAAATTTTGCTATGGGGCCCTGTGATTTCTAGTTACACCCCTGATAACAGTCACTGGCCTGGAATAGGTACAGAGTTCTGGCATTGCCCTGACATTAACCACTTGCTGACCGCGGTGTTACACCCCCTTCCTGGCCAGGCCATTTTTCAGTATTCAGCGCTGCGGTACTTTGACTGACGTTTATTCCGTCATGCAACGCTGTACTGAAATAAATTTTATACCATTTTTTGGGGACACATAGAGCTTTCTTTTGGTGTTATTTAATCACCACTGGGGGTTTTATTTTTTACTATATTAAGGAAAAATTATTGAAATTTTTGGGGAAAAAAAGGTTTTTTTCGCCATTATGTTAGGAAACAATGATCATTACCCATATTTTTGGTAAAATATAAAAGACGGGGTCACGTCGGGTAAATAGACACCAAACATGTCATGCTTTAAAATTGCGCGCAGCAGCGAAATCGCAAAAAAAATACCATACCCAAAATTGGCCATAGGCGACGCTTTTAAAGGCTTTTACCGCTCATCAGTTTAGTGTTATCAGTGATCGATGGCCCTAGAACAATTGCTCTCATTCCGACGTTCGCAGCGATATGTAACATGTGCGGCGTAAAGGGCGCAATCGTAGTTTTCGCATGTA